>NC_084583.2:24850000-25105000 GCF_033978685.3 Nerophis lumbriciformis | reverse complement strand
TTTTTACGAAGCCACGCTGTTGTAACCCGTGCTGAATGTGGCTTGGCATTGTCTTGCTGAAATAAGCAGGGGCGTCCATGAAAAAGACGGCGCTTAGATGGCAGCATATGTTGTTCCAAAACCTGTATGTACCTTTCAGCATTAATGGTGCCTTCACAGATGTGTAAGTTACCCATGTCTTGGGCACTAATGCACCCCCATACCATCACAGATGCTGGCTTTTGAACTTTGCGTCGATAACAGTCTGTATGGTTCGCTTCCCCTTTGGTCCGGATGACACGATGTCGAATATTTCCAAAAACAATTTGAAATGTGGACTCGTCAGACCACAGAACACTTTTCCACTTTGCATGAGTCCATCTTAGATGATCTCGGGCCCAGAGAAGCCGGCGGAGTTTCTGGATGTTGTTGATAAACGGTTTTCGCCTTGCATAGTAGAGCTTTAACTTGCACTTACAGATGTAGCGACCAACTGTATTTAGTGACAGTGGTTTTCTGAAGTGTTCCTGAGCCCATGTGGTGATATCCTTTAGAGATTGATGTCTGTTTTTGATACAGTGCCGTCTGAGGGATGGAAGGTCACGGTCATTCAATGTTGGTTTCCGGCCATGCCGCTTACGTGGAGTGATTTCTCCACATTCTCTGAACCTTTTGATGATATTATGGAGCGTAGATGTTGAAATCCCTACATTTCTTGCAATGTCACTTTGAGAAACGTTGTTCTTAAACTGTTTGACTATTTGCTCACGCAGTTGTGGACAAAGGGGTGTACCTCGCCCCATCCTTTCTTGTGAAAGACTGAGCATGTTTTGGGAAGCTGTTTTTATACCCAATCATGGCACCCACCTGTTCCCAATTAGCCTGCACACCTGTGGGATGTTCCAAATAAGTGTTTGATGAGCATTCCTCAACTTTATCAGTATTTATTGCCACCTTTCCCAACTTCTTTGTCACGTGTTGCTGCCATCAAATTGTAAAATTAATGATTATTTGCACAAAAAAAAAAATGTTTATGAGTTTGAACATCAAATATGTTATCTCAGTGACGTGCGGTGAGGTTGATGGCTGGTGAGGCACTGACTTCATCACAGTCACATTTACAAACATATGAACCCTAAAGAGTATCTTATTCACCATTTGATTGGCAGCAGTTAACGGGTTATGTTTAAAAGCTCATACCAGCATTCTTCCCTGCTTGGCACTCAGCATCAAGGCTTGGAATTGGGGGTTAAATCACCAAAAATGATTACCAGGCGCGGCGCCGCTGCTGCCCACTGCTCCCCTCACCTCCCAGGGGGTGATCAAGGGGATGGGTCAAATGCAGAGGACAAATTTCATTACACCTAGTGTGTGTGTGACAATCATTGCTACTTTAACTTAACTTTAACTTTACACATACAAACTGTAGCACACAAAAAAGCACATTTAATTAAAAAAAAAACATTATTATGGTCTTACCTTTATGTAATATATTGAGTTGGAGGCAATAACCAGGCGAGGTGATGAAGTACGTCTCTTTACTGTAGACTTCAGAACAGACTCAACACACTTGACGTCAGGTGCGCAACACCACGTAAATCGTTGGCCAACCAAAAAGTAACCCCAGTACGCTATAGCCAACATTAACCAGGAGATGGCAACAGACAAACATAGATCACTCTATTACATTCCTCTCCTTTTAGAAATGTAGAAGTTACTCAATAGAAATAAACAACCCAACCAAAAAATGCAGCAGCTCAATAAGAAGCCAAAAAGTGAAAAAACAATAATAAAGTTAAAGTACCAATGATTTTCACACACACACTAGGTGTGGCGAAATTATTCTCTGCATTTGACCCATCACCCTTGATCACCCCCTGGGAGGTGAGGGGAGCAGTGGGCAGCAGCGGTGGCTGCGCCCGGGAATCATTTTGGTGATTTAACCCCCAATTCCAACCCTTGATGCTGAGTGCCAAGCAGGGAGGTAATGGGTCCCATTTTTATAGTCTTTTGGTATGACTCGGCCGGGATTTGAACTCCCAACCTACCGATCTCAGGACGGACACTCTAACCACTAGGCCACTGAGTAGGTTGTGTTGGAGGAGTTGTGAATTAATGAAATATGAAATCCGTGCTGCAGTCTGCAGGTGTACCTAATGTTGTGGCCCTGCAGTCATTCACAACTCCTCCAACACGAACATTATTGTTTTTGCACTTTTTGGCTTCTTATGAAATAACTTTTTTAAATAGATTCAATCTTGCACGTGGAAAGTTTAAGTGTGGGCTTTAGTTGATATAACAATTCTACGGCGGGGGTGCAGGAGGCGGGACTACTGCGAGCCTCAGCCAGTGCGTCTTTTGCAGCCGTTTTATGATCGCTCAGCACAAGAAATACGTTACACACATACAGTTGTTGACAAAATACACTGTACATTATATACCTCAGCTAACTAAACTATGGAAATGTATAATATAGTTCATATAGCAATACAGTCTCACTGCACAGCAGGCCAGCAGTTAGCCGAGTCCGGAATCCATGTTGAGGCACTGAGTGACGTGCCTCAACTGGCTGCTGTTCACCGCACCGTCTCTTCTCAGTATTTGAACGGCAAATGTGAAAATTCAGCAATTTTGAATAAGAATAATCTAAAACTGGTGAAGTTAAATGGAAAATAACTTTATAGTATAATCACTGGATACATTTAACAATTGAATTAATTTTTTTTCTTTTTACATTTTTTTTCTTTCCATGATGGCAGGTGAGGCAGGGGCCTCACCTGCCTCTAATGACTGCACGTCACTGCTTTGTAGCATATTCAACTGAATATGGGTTGAAAAGGATTTGCAAATCATTGTATTCCGTTTATATTTACATCTAACACAATTTCTCAACTCATATGGAAACGGGGTTTGTAACATCAGATGCTTATCTCAGTGGTGGAGTGTGTATTTCATTTAAAAAAAGGATTACTAACAGGGGCCAGGTCCCTCCAGGGCTCTGGGCTTCTGCATGCAACGCAGCATGGTATGGTTAGAAAACACCAACCTGAGATGTTATCGGAAGGAGGGATCACTTGGAACCGAATCACACGCTTTCTCAGCTGGACGCGGGAATGTTCACCAATCACCTGCCTTCACTCATTTGTGTTCATTTGTGCTGACGGCCGTATTGGATTTCAGATGCTGGCGAGCCTCCGTAGTGCAATGAACGTTCATTTCATACTTTATTCTACAAAGCCAGTGAAGTTGGCACGTTGTGTAAATGGTAAATAAAAAGAGAATACAATGATTTGCAAATCCTTTTCAACTTATATTCAATTGAATAGACTGCAAAGACAAGATATTTCATGTTCGAACTGAGAAACAAACAGAGGTGGGTAATAACGCGCTACATTTACTCCGTTACATCTACTTGAGTAACTTTTGGGATAAATTGTACTTCTAAGAGTAGTTTTAATGCAACATACTTTTACTTTTACTTGAGTATATTTATAGAGAAGAAACGCTACTTTTACTCCGCTACTTTTATCTACATTCAGCTCGCTACTCGCTACTAATTTTTATCGATCTGTTAATGCATGCTTTGTTTGTTTTGGTCTGTCAGACAGACCTTCAAAGTGCCTGCGTTTCAACAAATACAGTCACTGGTGACGTTCACTCCGTTCCACCAATCAGATGCAGTCACTGGTGACGTTGGACCAATCAAACAGAGCCAGGTGGTCACATGACCTGACTTAAAGAAGTTGAAAAACTTATTGGGGTGTTACCATTTAGTGGTCAATTGTACGGAATATGTACTGTACTGTGCAATCTACTAATAAAAGTTCCAATCAATCAATCAAAAGTGTGAAGGAAAAAAGACCCTTTTTTATTTCAACCGTACATCCCGTCAAAAGCCTAAAGACTGACCGCACAGTTCCTGTCTTCACAATAAAAGTGCCGCTCCATCGCGCTTGCGCTTTCAAAACAAGAGTCTCCGAAAGCCAGCGCAAACAAGCTAGCAAGCTACGGAGTTTGCCGCCAATGTATTTCTTGTAAAGTGTATAAAAACGAATATGGAAGCTGGACAAATAAGATGCCAAAAACCCACCACTTTCATGTGGTATTAGACAGAAAGGAGGAACTTTTTTTCTCCTCCATTTGAAAACGTGGACGTTATCATCACTACTGTCTGATTACAATCAATGCAAGTCATCAGAATCAGGTAATACACCAACTTATATTCTTGTCTTCATGAAAGAAAGGAATCTATATGTGTTAAACATGCATGTATATTCATTAAAACACTATTAACATTTAAACAAAAACGGCAAAAAAAAAATATATAAATTATATACTGTATATATCAATGTATGTATATATATATGTGTGTGTGTGTATATATATATATATATATATATATATATATATATATATATGATATGTGTGTGTATGTTACTCATCAGTTACTCAGTACTTGAGTAGTTTTTTCACAACATACTTTTTACTTTTACTCAAGTAAATAATTGGGTGACTACTCCTTACTTTTACTTGAGTAATAAATCTCTAAAGTAACAGTACTCTTACTTGAGTACAATTTCTGGCTACTCTACCCACCTCTGGAAACAAATAATCACAAACTTACAATTTAATGGCAGCAACACATTGCAAAAAGGTTGGCACAGGGGGGCATGTTCACCACTGTGTTACATGGCCTTTCCTTTTAACAACACTCAGTAAAGGTTTGGGAACTGAGGAGACACATTTTTGAAGCTTCTCAGGTGGAATTCTTTCCCATTCTTGCTTGATGTACAGCTTAAGTTGTTCAACAATCCGGGGGTCTCCGTTGTGCTATTTTAGGCTTCACATTTTCAATGGGAGACAGGTCTCGATGTGCTGAATGTGGCTTGGCATTGTCTTGCTGAAATAAGCAGGGGCGTCCACGAAAAATATGTTGCTTGGATGGCAACATATGTTGCTCCAAAACCTGTATGTACCTTTCAGTATTAATGGCGCCTTCACAGATGTGTAAGTTACCCATGTCTTGGGCACTAATACACCCCCATACCATCACACATGCTGGCTTTTTCAACTTTGCGCCTAGAACAATCCGGATGGTTCTTTTCCTCTTTGGTCCGGAGGACACTACGGTCCACAATTTGAAATGTGGACTCGTCAGACCACAGAACACTTTTCCTCTTTGCATCAGTCCATCTGAGATGAGCTCGGGCTCAGCGAAGCATGCGTTGTTTCTGGGTGTTGTTGATAAATGGCTTTTGCTTTGCATAGTAAAGTTTTAACTCGCACTTGCAGTACATATGTAGCGACCAATTGTAGTTTCCTACTCAGTGGCCTAGTGGTTAGAGTGTCCGCCCTGAGATCGGTAGGTTGTGAGTTCAAACCCCGGCCGAGTCATACCAAAGACTATAAAAATGGGACTCATTACCTCCCTGCTTGGCACTCAGCATCAAGGGTTGGAATTGGGGGTTAAATCACCAAAATGATTCCCGGGCGCGGCCACCGCTGCTGCCCACTGCTCCCCTCACCTCCCAGGGGGTGATCAAGGGTGATGGGTCAAATGCAGAGAATAATCTCGCCACACCTAGTGTGTGTGTGACAATCATTGGTACTTTAACTTTAACTTTAACTTTTTAACTTTAACTTTAACTTAACTTTAACTTTAACTTTAACTTTAGTTACTTACAGTGAAGTGAAGTGAAGTGAATTATATTTATATAGCACTTTTCTCTAGTGACTCAAAGCGCTTTACATAGTGAAACCCAATATCTGAGTTACATTTAAACCGGTGTGGGTGGCACTGGGAGCAGGTGGGTAAAGTGTCTTGCCCAAGGACACAACGGCAGTGACTAGGATGGCGGAAGCGGGGATTGAACCTGCAACCCTCAAGTTGCTGGCACGGCCGCTCTACCAACCGAGCTATACCGCCTCATACAGTGGTGTTCTGAAGTGTTCCTGAGCCCGTGTGGTGATATCCTTTACACACTGATGTCGGTTTTTGATGCAGTACCGTCTGCGGGATCAAAGGTCCGTAATATCATGGCTTACGTGCAGTGATTTCTCCAGATTCTCTGAACTTTTTGATGATATTACAGACCGTAGATGGTGAAATCCCTAAATTCCTTGCAATAGCTGGTTGAGAAATGTTGTTCTTAAACTGTTCAACAATTTGCTCACGCATTTGTTGACAAAGTGGTGACCCTCGCCCCATCCTTGTTTGTAAACGACTGAGCATTTCATGGAAGCTGCTTTTATACCCAATCATGGCACCCACCTGTTCCCAATTTGCCTGTTCACCTGTGGCCCTGGGGAAGAAGCTGTTCTTTAGCCTGTTTGTTTTGGTTTGAATGCACCTGTAGCGCTTCCCAGAGGGCAGCAGGTGGAACAGGTCAGAGCCAGGGTGGGTGCTGTCCTTGATGATGGCACTGGCTCTGTTGAGGCAGCGGGAGGTGTAGATGTCCGTCAGAGAGGGGAGAGGGCGGCCGATGATCTTCTGAGCCGTCTTGACCACTCTTTGCAGCCTCTCCCTGTCTGCTGCAGTGCAGCTGCCGTACCATACCGTAATACAGTAGGTCAGCAGGCTCTCGATGGACGAGCGGTAGAAGGTCAGCAGCAGGTCAGGCTTCAGGTTGTACTTCCCGAGGACTCTAAGGAAGTGTAGCCGCTGCTGAGCCTTCTTGATGATTGATGTGGTGTTGAACTCACTTACAGATGTAGCGAAGAACTGTAGTTACTGACAGTGGTTTTCTGAAGTGTACCTGAATGCATGTGGTGATATCCTTTACACACTGATGTTGGTTTTTGATGCAGTACCGCCTGAGGGATCGAAGGTCCGTAATATCATTGCTTAAGTGCAGTGATTTCTCCAGATTCTCTGAACCCTTTGATGATATTACGGACCGTAGATGGTGAAATCCCTAAAATCCTTGCAATAGCTGGTTGAGAAATGTTGTTCTTAAACTGTTGGACAATTTGCTCAGGCATTTGTTGACAAAGTGGTGACCCTTCGCCCCATCCTTGTTTGTGAATGACTGAGCATTTCATGGAAGCTGCTTTTATACCCAATCATGGCACCCACCTGTTCCCAATTAGCCTGCACACCTGTGGGATGTTCCAAATAAGTGTTTGATGAGCATTCCTCAACTTTTTCAGTCTTTTTTGCACCTTGTGCCAGCTTTTTTGAAACATGTTGCAGGCATCAAATTCCAAATGAGCTATTATTTGCAAAAAAAAAAGTGTGAATGTTAAATATCTTGTTTTGGGGCGGTATAGCTCGGTTGGTGGAGCGGCCGTGCCAGCAACTTGATGGTTGCAGGTTCGATCCCCGCATCCACCATCCTAGTTACTGCCGTTGTGTCCTTGGGCAAGACACTTTACCCACCTGCTCCCAGTGCCACCCACACTGCTTTAAATGTAACTTAGATATTGGGTTTCACTATGTAAAGCGCTTTGAGTCACTAGAGAAAAGCGCTATATAAATATAATTCACTTCACTTCACGTCTTTGCAGTCTATTCAATTGAATATAAGTTGAAAAGGATTTGCAAATCATTGTATTCTGTTTTTATTTACCATTTACACAACGTGACAACTTCACTGGTTTTGTACAATGGCTTGCATGGGATGATGACAGAAAATAAGATATAAACAACCGACGGTTGCCATGGCATTATGGAAGACAAACACGCCGTGATCAATTAGAAGGGAGCAGGAAGAGCAGCATGTACACCTCCAGGAGGCAACGCGGTTTCCTCCTTTTTATGACTTCAAGATGGCTACTTCAGAGGGAAAAGTAATAAGTGTAGCATTGCGGGTTCTTGTTGGATGTAAGATGTAAGAGCTTGATTTAAGGGAGCTGGCCCTCCCTGACCAGCGTACAAATTGCTCTGGGGTGGAAGGAGCATGCACGGGGAATTCCTGTCATTCATTTATGTTGCAAGAATATTTGCTTGTCATTCTGCATCACAGAGGACTGACACTTTAATAGGTACACCTGCACACAATTACGGGTAAACGATAGCCGCTACACGAGCTGTATCTAAAATGACCTCTTCAGTGGTTTGTTTATTGTGGCGGAATGTGTTTAATGTTCAATATTACGCTTACTTTATTTAGTTACGAGAGTGAAAAAAAATGTTGAAAAGAGCTCTCAGGATGACAATCAACATGTTGTTATGCATAAGGAGCTAAATTAGGGCTTTCCATCCATCCATCCATCCATCCATCTTCCTCCGCTTATCCGAGGTCGGGTCGCGGGGGCAGCAGCCTAAGCAGGGAAGCCCAGACTTCCCTCTCCCCAGCCACTTCGTCCAGCTCTTCCTGTGGGACCCCGAGGCGTTCCCAGGCCAGCCGGGAGACATAGTCTTCCCATCGTGTCCTGGGTCTTCTCCGTGGCCTCCTACCGGTGGGACGTGCCCTAAACACCTCCCTAGGGAGGCGTTCGGGTGGCATCCTGACCAGATGCCCGAACCACCTCATCTGGCTCCTCTCCATGTGGAGGAGCAGCGGCTTTACTTTGAGCTCCCCCCGGATGACAGAGCTTCTCACCCTATCTCTAAGGGAGAGCCCCGCCACCCGGCGGAGGAAACTCATTTGGGCCGCTTGTACCCGTGATCTTGTCCTTTCGGTCATAACCCAAAGCTCATGACCATAGGTGAGGATGGGAACGTAGATCGACCGGTAAATCGAGAGCTTTGCCTTCCGGCTCAGCTCCTTCTTCACCACAACGGATCGATACAGCGTCCGCATTACTGAAGACGCCGCACAGATCCGCCTGTCGATCTCACGATCCACTCTTCCCTCACTCGTGAACAAGACTCCGAGGTACTTGAACTCCTCCACTTGGGGCAAGATCTCCTCCCCAACCCGGAGATGGCACTCCACCCTTTTCCGGGCGAGAACCATGGACTCGGACTTGGAGGTGCTGATTCTTTTAGAATTAGGGCTTTGTACTTTGGAAAAATACATCAATGTATTCAAAATAAAAAATAATTGTACACATTTTTTTAAATATTGTTTCACTCTGGTAATTCATTTGAATCAATTGTTTATTTTCCTTTTTCACTTTCATATATTTTGATATTTGAGCTTCTGTTTTTTTCAGTTTCAAATCCTATTTTAAGCACTATCAGAATGTTCTTTTTCAGATGTTTTTTTTTTTCTTTTTTCAGATTCAGTCTTATGGTAAATAGCAGCCTATTTGTCACATATCAATTCCAGTTCTAAAAATGAAGTTTATTTAGTAAATTTTGTTTTTAATTTCATGTTGGTTCAATCCTCAATACCTAATGATCAGAGGTGGGTAGAGTAGCCAGAAATTGTACTCAAGTAAGAGTACTGTTACTTTAGAGATTTATTACTCAAGTAAAAGTAAGGAGTAGTCACCCAAATATTTACTTGAGTAAAAGTAAAAAGTATGTTGTGAAAAAACTACTCAAGTACTGAGTAACTGATGAGTAACATACACACACATATCATATATATATATATATATATATATATATATGTATGTGTGGGAAAAAAATCACAAGACTATTTCATCTCTACAGGCCTGTTTCATGAGGGAGGGTACCCTCAATCATCAGGAGATTTTAATGGGAGCATTCGCATACCATGGTTTATATAGGGCACAGAGTGTGTGGGTACAGGCTGGTGTAGGGGCGTGGTGATTGGCTCATGTGTTACCTAGGAGGTGTTTCCGTCTATGGCGGCATGTTGTTACAATTTCGCTGCGCTTGTTGAGGGATGACAGGTCTGGACGGTAAATAATAAACAGTTTCTCTTTCAAGCATAGGTTGCATCTTTTATTACCACTATTGTAAGGTGTGCTGGATGCAAGAATTTGCCATGTTATTGAATATTCAACATTATTGTCTTTGAGGTCCCAAATGTGTTTGCTGAGTTCTGTGGTATTCCGCAGGTTTTGGTTCCTGAAAGAAGCCTTGTGATTGTTCCATCTGGTTTTGAATTCTCCCTCGGTTAATCCTACATATGTGTCGGATGTGTTAATGTCCTTGCGTATTACCTTAGATTGGTAGACAACTGATGTTTGTAAGCATATATATATATATATATATGTATATACATATATACATATATATATACATATACATATATATACACACACATATATATATACAGTATATAATTTATATTTATTTATTTTGCCGTTTTTGTTTACATGTTAAAGGTGTTTTAATGAATATACATGCATGTTTAACACATATAGATTCCTTTCTTTCATGAAGACAAGAATATAAGTTGGTGTATTACCTGATTCTGATGACTTGCATTGATTGTAATCAGACAGTAGTGATGATAGCGTCCACGTTTTCAAATGGAGGAGAAAAAAAGTTCCTCCTTTCGGTCTAATACCACATGAAAGTGGTTGGTTTTTGGCACCTTATTTGTCCAGCTTCCATATTCGTTTTTATACACTTTACAAGAAATACATTGGCGGCAAACTCCGTAGCTTGCTAGCTTGTTTGCGCTGGCTTTCGGAGACTCTTATTTTGAAAGCGCATGCGCGATGGAGCGGCACTTTTATTGTGAAGACAGGAACTGTGCAGTCAGTCTTTAGGCTTTTGACGGGATGTACGGTTGAAATAAAAAAAGGGTATTTTTTCCTTCACACTTTTGATTGATTGATTGGAACTTTTATTAGTAGATTGCACAGTACAGTACATATTCCGTACAATTGACCACTAAATGGTAACACCCCAATAAGTTTTTCAACTTGTTTAAGTCAGGTCATGTGACCACCTGGCTCTGTTTGATTGGTCCAACGTCACCAGTGACTGCATCTGATTGGTGGAACGGAGTGAACGTCACCAGTGACTGTATTTGTTGAAACGCAGGCACTATGAAGGTCTGTCTGACAGACCAAAACAAACAAAGCGTGCATTAACAGATCGATAAAAATTAGTAGCGAGTAGCGAGCTGAATGTAGATAAAAGTAGCGGAGTAAAAGTAGCGTTTCTTCTCTATAAATATACTCAAGTAAAAGTAAAAGTATGTTGCATTAAAACTACTCTTAGAAGTACAATTTATCCCAAAAGTTACTCAAGTAGATGTAACGGAGTAAATGTAGCGCGTTACTACCCACCTCTGCTAATGAATAAATAGCATCATATTGCATCCCCTGAAGGCAGCATGATAGGACACGCCCCCCCCCCATCCTTTTTGCACAACTGCCTTTAATGATGCCACGCCCTTTTCAGTTGATGACACGCCCACCACGCCAAATTTGAGCAATAAGTCCGAATCTGACAAAAAAAAAATAGATTTGAATCTGAAAAAGAAAAATGAAAATGAAATGAAAGCATAAAATGAGATTTCAGTATGAAAAAAACAAAAGCTCAACTGTCAAAATATATGAAAGTGAAAAATGGAAATTAATATTTTACTAAAGTGAATCATAATTATGTTCAACCTAAAAATATGTGCGCATTTATTTGTATTTTGTATAGACTAATACATTTTTCATTATTCAACATCAAGACTTCATCAGTTTCAAACTTTTGTTTTTCCAAATACAAAACCTTTGACCTAATTTAGCGCCAAACTTGTGTCACGCAAAACTAATCTTATTTGTTATATATTATTAGCAGTGCTGTCAAATGATAAAAATCTGATTATTCACACTTTGGCATTTTGATTAATTGCAATTAATTGCAGTAAATTACTTGTCTTATATAATTTAATCATTAATAATGATTATTAATTTGATTAACTTTAACAAAGACTCTAATATTTTGACGTAAATGCAATTTTAAATTCCAAATGTTATACAAAAAAAAAAAAATCACATTTTTTTTACTTTTATTTTCTCAAAACAGTTTTATTTACTTGGTTAAAAAAAAAAAAGTCAGTAGATTTTACGGTCACCAGAATTGTATTGTTAAGATAAGGGAGCATGCATGCTCAAAATAAACTGCACGATTAATCTGCGTTTCTACTTGATTAACGCGATAATCTTTTGTGATTAATCGCATTAGTTAATTGTTTAACTTTGACAGCTCTAATTATTAACAATATCAATATATTGTTATACTGTATTATTTATTCTAAATCTTTTTGTCGAATTAGATTGTGCAGGTGTACCTAAAGTTTTGGCCACTAAATATTACTTTTCTGTTTTTTTTTGTCGTCAATAATTGTACAAACCCCGTTTCCATATGAGTTGGGAAATTGTGTTAGGTGTAAATATAAACGGAATACAATGATTTGCAAATCATTTTCAACCCATATTCAATTGAATATGCTACAAAGACAACATATTTGATGTTCAAACTCATAAACAGTTTTTTTTTGCAAATAATCATTAACTTTAGAATTTGATGGCAGCAACACGTGACAAAGAAGTTGTGAAAGGTGGCAATAAATACTGATAAAGTTGAGGAATGCTCATCAAACACTTATTTGGAACATCCCACAGGTGTGCAGGCTAATTGGGAACAGGTGGGTGCCATGATTGGGTATAAAAACAGCTTCCCAAAAAATGCTCGGTCTTTCACAAGAAAGGATGGGGCGAGGTACACCCCTTTGTCCACAACTGCGTGAGCAAATAGTCGAACAGTTTAAGAACAACGTTTCTCAAAGTGCAATTGCAAGAAATTGAGGGATTTCAACATCTACGCTCCATAATATCATCAAAAGGTTCGGAGAATGTGGAGAAATCACTCCACGTAAGCGGCATGGCCGGAAACCAACATTGAATGACTGTGACCTTCCATCCCTCAGACGGCACTGTATCAAAAACCGACATCAATCTCTAAAGGATATCACCACATGGGCTCAGGAACACTTCAGAAAACCACTGTCACTAAATACAGTTGGTCGCTACATCTGTAAGTGCAAGTTAAAGCTCTACTATGCAAAGCCAAAGCCATTTATCAACAACATCGTCGGCGTTTCTGGGCCCGAAATCATCTAAGATGGACTCATGCAAAGTGGAAAACTGTTCTGTGGTCTGACGAGTCCACATTTCAAATTGTTTTTGGAAATATTCGACATCGTGTCATCCGGACCAAAGGGGAAGCGAACCATCCAGACTGTTATCGACGCAAAGTTCAAAAGCCAGCATGTGTGATGGTATGGGGGTGCATTAGTGTCCAAGGCATGGGTAACTTACACATCTGTGAAGGCACCATTAATTCTGAAAGGTACATACAGGTTTTGGAACAACATATACTGCCATCTAAGCGCCGTCTTTTTCATGGACGCCCCTGCTTATTTCAGCAAGACCATGCCAAACCACATTCAGCACGTGTTACAGCAGCGTGGCTTCGTAAAAAAATAGTGCGGGTACTTTCCTGGCCCGTCTGCAGTCCAGACCTGTCTCCCATCGAAAATGTGTGGCGCATTATGAAGCGTAAAATACGACAGCGGAGACCCCGGACTGTTGAACGACTGAAGCTCTACATAAAACAAGAATGGGAAAGAATTCCACTTTCAAAGCTTCAACAATTAGTTTCCTCAGTTCCCAATCGTTTATTGAGTGTTGTTAAAAGGAAAGGCCATGTAACACAGTGGTGAACATGCCCTTTCCCAACTACTTTGGCACGTGTTGCAGCCATGAAATTCAAAGTTAATTATTATTTGCAAAAAAAAAAAAAAAAAGTTTATGAGTTTGAACATCAAATATGTTGTCTTTGTAGCATATTCAACTTGCAAATCATTGTATTCCGTTTATATTTACATCTAACACAATTTCCCAACTCATATGGAAACGGGGTTTGTATATTATCAGAATTGGCTGCAAAAAAATATTGTTAGTGAGGTTTTTTTGTTGTTGTTGTTTGTTTGTTTTTTATTATTATTATCATTTTATTTATTTTTTTATTAATCAGACCAACAAAATAATACACACTAATACCATAAAAATACAATTGAAATTCCAAAACCCAACCCGGCAACATTCAGAATAGCAATCAACAGAGCAATTGAGAGGACACACAAACATGACACAAAACAATCTAAAAGTAGTGAAACAAAAATGAATAATGTCAACAACAGTATCAATATTAATAAGAATTCCAACATAGCAATGGTTAGAAATTCCTCATTTACATTATCATCACAGCCATTTATAAAAAATAAAATAAAAACATTTTTTAAAAAAAGAACAATAGTGGCTTACACTTGCATCGCATCTCATCAGCTTGACAACACACTGTGTCCAATATTTAGTGAGTTTTGGCTCAGAACTTAATTTTTTTTTGGTGTTTTTATTTTGTTTTGATTGATTTGGATTGGCTGCATCTAGTTATTTCTATGTAAATAGCACCAAACTTTGATTTGGCTTGTTTTGCCAGGGCCCACCAGGTCCACCAGGTCCCCGAGGTTCTCAAGGAGAAAAGGTAATGCCAATGTTATTATTACAGGTAAAAGCCAGTAAATTAGAATATTTTGAAAAACTTGATTTATTTCAGTAATTGCATTCAAAAGGTGTAACTTGTACATTATATTTATTCATTGCACACAGACTGATGCATTCAAATGTTTATTTCATTTAATTTTGATGATTTGAAGTGGCAACAAATGAAAATCCAAAATTCCGTGTGTCACAAAATTAGAATATTACTTAAGGCTAATACAAAAAAGGGATTTTTAGAAATGTTGGCCAACTGAAAAGTATGAAAATGAAAAATATGAGCATGTACAATACTCAATACTTGGTTGGAGCTCCTTTTGCCTCAATTACTGCGTTAATGCGGCGTGGCATGGAGTCGATGAGTTTCTGGCACTGCTCAGGTGTTATGAGAGCCCAGGTTGCTCTGATAGTGGCCTTCAACTCTTCTGCGTTTTTGGGTCTGGCATTCTGCATCTTCCTTTTCACAATACCCCACAGATTTTCTATGGGGCTAAGGTCAGGGGAGTTGGCGGGCCAATTTAGAACAGAAATACCATAGTCCGTAAACCAGGCATGGGTAGATTTTGCGCTGTGTGCAGGCGCCAAGTCCTGTTGGAACTTGAAATCTCCATCTCCATAGAGCAGGTCAGCAGCAGGAAGCATGAAGTGCTCTAAAACTTGCTGGTAGACGGCTGCGTTGACCCTGGATCTCAGGAAACAGAGTGGACCGACACCAGCAGATGACATGGCACCCCAAACCATCACTGATGGTGGAAACTTTACACTAGACTTCAGGCAACGTGGATCCTGTGCCTCTCCTGTCTTCCTCCAGACTCTGGGACCTCGATTTCCAAAGGAAATGCAAAATTTGCATGGTTGGGTGATGGTTTGGGGTGCTATGTCATCTGCTGGTGTCGGTCCACTCTGTTTCCTGAGATCCAGGGTCAACGCAGCCGTCTACCAGCAAGTTTTAGAGCACTTCATGCTTCCTGCTGCTGACCTGCTCTATGGAGATGGAGATTTCAAGTTCCAACAGGACTTGGCGCCTGCACACAGCGCAAAATCTACCCATGCCTGGTTTACGGACCATGGTATTTCTGTTCTAAATTGGCCCGCCAACTCCCCTGACCTTAGCCCCATAGAAAATCTGTGGGGTATTGTGAAAAGGAAGATGCAGAATGCCAAACCCAAAAACGCAGAAGAGTTGAAGGCCACTATCAGAGCAACCTGGGCTCTCATAACACCTGAGCAGTGCCAGAAACTCATCGACTCCATGCCACGCCGCATTAACGCAGTAATTGAGGCAAAAGGAGCTCCGACCAAGTATTGAGTATTGTACATGCTCATATTTTTCATTTTCATACTTTTCAGTTGGCCAACATTTCTAAAAATCCCTTTTTTGTATTAGCCTTACACAATATTCTAATTTTGTGACACACGGAATTTTGGGTTTTCATTTGTTGCCACTTCAAATCATCAAAATTAAATGAAATAAACATTTGAATGCATCAGTCTGTGTGCAATGAATAAATATAATGTACAAGTTACACCTTTTGAATGCAATTACTGAAATAAATCACGTTTTTCAAAATATTCTAATTTACTGGCTTTTACCTGTATATCTGATGATTAAAGTGGCTGTGTTGAACAAAGAATGACATTAATGCTGTATTTATGCATGAAATAAAAAGAGGCTCTTCCCTGTGTTTGCATCAGGGGGAGCTCGGTTTACCGGGTCCAGCTGGATTGGACGGCCAGAAGGTGCTTAGAAGAAAGTTGTGACAATACTGTATATTGGGGTTTTTTTTTCAGCTGTTCGCCATTCATTGGTGCTTATTTCTGTCCTCCAGGGATCTAAAGGTGACGTCGGTGAAATAGGACAGCAAGGGGAAAGAGGAGAAAAGGGAGAGATGGGTCTTTCTGGGCCTGCGGTAAGTTGTAAGCTGACAAACTAACTGGTCACTCTATTAGGTACACCTGCACAATCTTAAATGGTCGAGTCGTTTGAAAGAAATCTGCCTGTACAATATAATAATGCTCTGTTTAACAGCATGTTTATGGTTGTTGTGTTTTACTCGAGCATACTGTTAATTGTAGAGATGTCCGATAATGGCTTTTTTGCCGTTATCCAATATTCCGATATTGTCCAACTCTTATTTACCGATACCGATATCAACCGATACCGATATATACAGTCATGGAATTAACACATTATTATGCCTTATTTTGTTGTGATGCCCCGCTGGATGCATTAAACCAGGGGTGCTCATTACGTCGATCACGAGCTACCGGGTCGATCTCGGAGGGTGTGTCAGTCGATCACCAGCCAGGCATTAAAAAAATTGTCCTAAAAATGAGCGATCATAAATCTTCACTATGACGTCACTTTCGTCACTTGATTGACATTCACGGCACCCGAGGGTCTTCTGAGATGACGCTGGCTGCTGCCAGCCCATTAAAATTACCGACTGGAAGGCGAGAAACACTTTATTTCAACAGACTCTGGCGCCGTACCTGTCGTCAAAACTCCAAAGACCGACTGCACAGTTGCACAGTTGCGCTAACAAAATAAGAGTCTCAGAAAGCTGGCGTGCACAAGCTAGCAAGCTACGGAGTTTGCCGACAATGTATTTCTTGTAAAGTGTATACAAAGGAGTACGGAAGCTGGACAAATAAGATGCCAAAAACCAACCACTTTCATGTGGTATTGGACAGAAAGGAGGACTTTTTTTCTCCTCCATTCGAAAATGCGGTCCTTATCAGCACCACTGCATAATCAATGCAAGTCATCAGATTTAGGTAATACACCAACTTATATTCTTGTTTTCTTCCTTTTCTTTCTTTCTTTAGTTTATTTGGAACATGAACACACTTACATCATAATACATCACACAATTTCATATCATTTCATTTTACATCATGCCCGAAAAGGAGTAGGAAGAAGCAAAGCTTATTTAATCCTACCCCTTTCCCACTTCAAGCGTTTACAAATATATAGAATCATTTACTGACCTTTTTATATAATAAAATAACATCTATGAATTAGTATACAACAGTTTTGTAATATGTAATTAATTAATTAATTCAGTCATTATTAACATACTGAGATGAAGAATATCTTATTTTCAATAAGGTTGAAAGTATTTCTCATAATTCTTCTTCTTTGTACTCTGTAAGCACTATTATTTTGAACAACCTCTTAAACTGGATCATATCAGTACAATTTTTAACTTCTTTACTTAATCCATTCCATCATTTAATTCCACATACTGATATGCTAAAAGTTTTAAGTGTTGTACGTGCATATAAATGTTTTAAATTATTTTTTCCTCTAAGGTTATATTTCTCCTCTTTAGTTGAGAAGAATTGTTGTACATTCTTTGGTAGCAGGTTATAGTTTGCTTTGTTTTCATGAAAGAAAGGAATCTATATGTGTTAAACGTGCTTGTATTATCTTTAAACACCTTTAACTTATTAACAACATGAACTATATGTGTTAAACATGCTTGTATTATCTTTAAACACCTTTAAGTTGTTAACAATATTAACTATATGTATTAAACATGCTTGTATTATCATTAAACACCTTTAATTTTTTAACAATATTAACTATGTGTGTTAAACATGCTTGCATTATCTTTAAACACCTTTTACTTGTTAACAATATTAACTATATGTATTAAACATACTTGCATTATCTTTAAACACCTTTTACTTGTTAACAATATTAACTATATGTATTAAACATGCTTGCATTATCTTTAAACACCTTTTACTTGTTAACAATATTAACTATATGTATTAAACATACTTGTATTATCATTAAACACCTTTAATTTTTTAACAATATTAACTATATGTGTTAAACATGCTTGTATTATCTTTAACCACCTTTAACTTATTAACAATATTAACTATATGTGTTAAACATGCTTGTATTATCTTTAAACACCTTTAAGTTGTTAACAATATTAACTATATGTATTAAACATTCTTGTATTATCATTAAACACCTTTAATTTTTTAACAATATTAACTATGTGTTAAACATGCTTGTATTATCATTAAACACCTTTAACTTGTTAACAATATTAACTATATGTATTAAACATGCTTGTATTATCATTAAACACCTTTAATTTTTTAACAATATTAACTATATGTGTTAAACATGCTTACATTATCTTTAAACACCTTTTACTTGTTAACAATATTAACTATATGCATTAAACATACTTGTATTATCATTAAACACCTTTAATTTTTTAACAATATTAACTATGTGTTAAACATGCTTGTATTATCTTTAAACACCTTTAATGTATTAACAATATTAACTATATGTGTTAAACATGCTTGCATTATCATTAAACACCTTTAATTTGTTAACAATATTAACTATATGTGTTAAACATGCTTGTATTATCTTTAAACACCTTTAATGTATTAACAATATCAACTATATGCGTTAAACATGCTTGCATTATCATTAAACACCTTTAATTTGTTAACAATATTAACTATATGTGTTAAACATGCTTGCATTATCTTTAAACACCTTTTACTTGTTAACAATATTAACTATATGCATTAAACATACTTGTATTATCATTAAACACCTTTAATTTTTTAACAATATTAACTATATTGCATTATCATTAAACACCTTTAACTTGTTAACAAAAACATATATTTCATAAATAAGTAAATGTAAATGATATATATGAATGAGGTAGATCCCCACGACTTGATCAATTGAAAAGTAGCTCGCTTGCAGAAAAAGTGTGAGCACCCCTGCATTAAACAATGTAACAAGGTTTTCCAAAATAAATCAACTCAAGTTATGGGGAAAAAAAATGCCAACATGGCACTGCCATATTTATTATTGAAGTCACAAAGTGCATTATCTTATTTTAACATGCCTCAAAACAGCAGCTTGGAATTTGGGACATGCTCGATGAGGAGGTTGAGGTGGGCGGGGTTGAGGGGGACGGGGTTTGGTGGTAGCGGGGGGGTGTATATTGTAGCGTCCCGCAAGAGTTAGTGCTGCAAGGGGTTCTGGGTATTTGTTCTGTTTTGTTACGGTGCGGATGTTCTCCCGAAATGTGTTTGTCATTCTTGTTTGGTGTGGGTTCACAGTGTGGCGCATATTTGTAACAAAGTTGTTTATATGGCCACCCTCAGTGTGACCTGTATGGCTGTTGACCAAGTATACGTTGCATTCACTTGTGTGTGTGAAAAGCCGTAGATATTATGTGACTGGGCCGGCACGCAAAGGCAGTGCCTTTAAGGTTTAATGGCGCTCTGTACTTCTCCCTACGTCCGTGTACACAGCAGCGTTTTAAAAAGTCATACATTTTACTTTTAGAAACCGATACCGATCATTTTAAAACCAATACCGATAATTTCCGATAATATATTTTAAAGCATTTATCGGCCGATATTATCGGACATCTCTAGTTAATTGTATTCTATTGGATATCATTGAATCAGGTATAAACAGGTGTGTTCAGTTCATCTTGCACTTTGTGACTCAGGGTATGGATGGACAGAAAGGAGAGAAGGGCGACTGCAGACTGGATGACAACCTGGTCAGTGGTATTTCCTTATTAGTCTTTGGGCATCCCGAGGGCCCAAAACATCCATTATGTTACTTGATATGATTGTTCAGTTTGAAATTTCACAGGTTTTTTTTTCAATATTGAATTGCATTGTTTTTTATTGCAACGGTGTTAGAATAGGATATAAAAATAAAGTACCGTGTTTTCCGGACTATAAGGTGCACTTAAAATCCTATTTTTTTCCCTCAAAACTCGACAGTGCGCCTTATAACCCAGTGGTTCTCAAACTTTTTTTGTCATCCCCCACTTTGGACAAGGGGGAGTTTTCAAGCCCCACCTGCCCCCATCGCCCCAACAGAGCGCTAATGCCAAGCTTTAACATTTTCAAATTTATTGAACATCAAGTTGTATACATTCGAACTCAATAACATAAAATAACATTAAGTTCAATAATAAATAAAATAACTGTGCAGCTGTGGTATAACTTGCATCAAGTTCAATAATAAATAAAATAACTTCCATCAAGTTCAATAATAAATCAAAAAAAGTGTTATAACTTGCATCACGTTAAATAATAAATCAAAAAAAGTGTTATAACTTGCATCAAGTTCAATAATAAATCAAATAAAAGTGTTATAACTTGCATCAAGTTCAATAATAAATCAAAAAAAGTGTTATAACTTGCATCAAGTTCAATAATAAATGAAAAAAGTGTTATAACTTGCATCAAGTTCAATAATAAATAAAAAAAAAGTGTTATAACTTGCATCAAGTTCAATAATAAATCAAAAAAAGTGTTATAACTTGCATCAAGTTCAATAATAAATGAAAAAAGTGTTATAACTTGCATCAAGTTCCATAATAAATCAAAAAGTGTTATAACTTGCATCACGTTCAATAATAAATCAAAAAAAGTGTTATAACTTGCATCAAGTTCAATAATAAATAAAACAAAAGTGTTATAACTTGCATCAAGTTCAATAAAAAAAAAAAAGTGTTATAACTTGCATCAAGTTCAATAATAAATCAAATAAAAGTGTTATAACTTGCATCAAGTTCAATAATAAATCAAATAACTTGCATCAAGTTCAATAATAAATCAAAAAAAGTGTTATAACTTGCATCAAGTTCAATAATAAATCAAATAAAAGTGTTATAACTTGCATCAAGTTCAATAATAAATCAAATAAAAGTGTTATAACTTGCATCAAGTTCAATAATAAATCAAAAAAAGTGTTATAACTTGCATCAAGTTCAATAATAAATAAAAAAAAGTGTTATAACTTGCATCAAGTTCAATAATAAATGAAAAAAGTGTTATAACTTGCATCAAGTTCCATAATAAATCAAAAAGTGTTATAACTTGCATCACGTTCAATAATAAATCAAAAAAAGTGTTATAACTTGCATCAAGTTCAATAATAAATCAAATAACTTGCATCAAGTTCAATAATAAATCAAAAAAAGTGTTATAACTTGCATCAAGTTCAATAATAAATAAAACAAAAGTGTTATAACTTGCATCAAGTTCAATAATTAAAAAAAAAAGTGTTATAACTTGCATCAAGTTCAATAATAAATCAAATAAAAGTGTTATAACTTGCATCAAGTTCAATAATAAATCAAATAACTTGCATCAAGTTCAATAATAAATCAAAAAAAGTGTTATAACTTGCATCAAGTTCAATAATAAATAAAACAAAAGTGTTATAACTTGCATCAAGTTCAATAATAAATCAAAAAAAGTGTTATAACTTGCATCAAGTTCAATAATAAATAAAACAAAAGTGTTATAACTTGCATCAAGTTCAATAATAAATCAAAAAAAGTGTTATGACTTGCATCAAGTTCAATAATAAATCAAATAACTTGCATCAAGTTCAATAATAAATAAAATAAAAGTGCCACTTTGCAATCTTTGCAAAAAAAAAAAAGGAGGAGCTATGCATTTGGCAAGACAGGGCAAGTGACAGCACTTTCCCCCAGGAGAGCCACCTTGCTTCACTGTGAAACAGCACGGCTGTATGATCAGCTCCCATTTCCTCACACAGTGCAGAGAACAGTCGCGCTTTCAGTGGTCGTGTTTTGATCAAATTTACCGCGCTCACAACATCTGTTAAAACCTCATTGAGTTCGGGGCTGAGCTGCCTTGACGCGAGTGCTTCCCGGTGAATGACACAGTGTGTGCCCGTCACATTTTTGTTTCTCTGCAGGCGCTGGCTCTGGCTCGACGACCTTTGAGGTGCGAGTCACAAATGTATATATTTGTGTAATTGTGGTCCACACGTTAGCCTGCTACCCATCCGCGCGAAAGTTTGTTCCGCTTAGCCCCGCCCCCATTAGTTACTGTTGCTATGTCTGTCAAACTTTCGCTCGTACCGAGAAATATAAAGCCTACAGTAAAAATAAGTACCGGTAATTTCCATTTATTTATATAGCGGATTTCACAGACAGAATCACAAAGTGATTTACAGTGTGTATAGAAAATGAAAGCATAGTAAAAAAAATAATCTAAGAATATAATAATAAAAAAAAAATTTTTTAAGTGAAATTTCCTCCCGTTCCTCGCGCCCCACCTGTCATGTCTCTATTCCCCACCAGTGGGGCGCGCCCCACACTTTGAGAAACGCTGTTATAACCCGTTATGCCTTATGTACGGAATAACTCTGGTTTTTCTTACCGACCTCAAAGCTGTCAGGAGTTGTAGGTAACGAACCCCAAGATGCAGAGAAGGTGGAAGGCATAGTGCGGGGAAACAAGATTTAATGTTCATAAAATAAAGGAAAAAACACAAACCAGGAACTAGGAACAGGAAACAGGATGCCAGGAAAACAGGAACCGGAAGACGAGGAACAAAAAGACAGCAAGCTACAAAACATCTACAATAAATAGCTTACAGCTACACTGGCATCAACAAGTAGGAAAGACAATAATCCAGCATTGACTGGAGGGGAAGGCAGGTTTAAATAGAAGCTGGCTGATTGACACCAGGTGTGGCCAGGTGCCAATCAGCCACAGCTGAGGGGAAGCAGCACTCAGGGAGACAATCAGGAAATGAAGACAAAATAAAAGCGCTGACAGAAAACTAAGACAAACGCAGAGGAAAAACTAAAACGCAGTCAAACTGTCAGGGACAAGCCTGACTAAAGTTATTTTATTTGGTACATGGTGAAATGATAGGTGTGACCAGTAGATGGCAGTCAAACATAAGAACTGTATGTAGACTGCAATGTGACTCAAGTAAACAACACCAACATTTGACATGTTCCATTGAAAATATAGAACATTACACACGGCGCTCAAAAATCTATCAACATTTTTTAGCACGACTTAGGTAAGCTATGAAGCCAATGATGGATTGTACTGGTCTTCAACATACGGGTATTATTATGGTGTGTGTATAAGGTAAGACATACCTGGCGTTTTGTTTCGCAATATTACCGTATTTTTCGGACTATAAGTCGCAGTTTTTTTCATGCGACTTATACTCAGGAGCGACTTATGTGTGAAATGATGAACACATTAGCGTAAAATATCAAATAATATTATTGATGTCATTCACGTAAGAGACTAGACGTATAAGATTTCATGGGATTTAGCGATTAGGAGTGACAGATTGTTTGGTAAACGTATAGCATGTTCTATATGTTATAGTTATTTGAATGACTCTTACCATAATATGTTACGTTAACATACCAGTTGGTTATTTATGCCTCATATAACGTACACTTATTCAGCCTGTTGTTCACTATTCTTCATTTATTTTAAATTGCCTTTCAAATGTCTATTCTTGCTGTTGGCTTTTATCAAATACATTTCCCCAAAAATGCGACTTATATATGTTTTTTTCCTTCTTTATTATGCATTTTCGGCCGGTGCGACTTATACTCCGGAGCGACTTATACTCCGAAAAATACAGTATGCAAACTTTTCTTATCTTCTGGTACCTGCTGATGTGTATTTGGGATCTGCATAAGTCCTGAAAAATTGTGTGTGTCCACCTTTGTAGTCCGTGCCGACACCGTAGTCGATAAGCTTCTTCTTTTTCTCTATCTTCTTGTTATGGGACATTCATCCTCCACTGTTGCCATTTCTAATATAAAGTAGTGTAAAGTTCTTACTTATATCTGTCAGTAAACTCACCATTAAAGCACTAAAACATACCGGTGTAGTGAGTTTACATTATTCACCCAAGGAACTTTAGTTATTAGACCGTTCCGGTCGGACGGTTTTTCACAGGACACATTTCCGGTGTTGTTGTTGTCTTGAGAACTGTGTGGGCGCCCTTAATGCCCACACAGTTCTCAAGACAACAACTGGTTCCGGTCGTACCTAACCGACAGGAGTTTTTGTGTAAAAATAGACAGTTTTATGTCTTCCACAACTCCTTTACCACATAGGTCCCCCAGGGCTCAATCCTTGCCCCAATTTTATTTGCGCTTAACCTTCTCCCCCTTGGTTCTGTTTTTAGGAAGTATGGTATTGCCCGATATTGCCAGAAAACCGTGAGCGTAATCGTCAGAGCTTTGATAAGCGTAAATAAGTTGAACTGCCATTAAATGCAATCACTTTCTTGTAGTTTTGAAGGTTGGCCATGAAGATAAAATATGACTCTTGCAATCTACTGCAGTGGACTTGGCGCTTATGGCGATTGATTTCTTTGCTCAGGTTCAAATGATTTCCCAGCCAGGCCCTCCTGGCCCACCAGGCCCACCAGGAGTTTCCGGGTCACCTGGATCTATGGTGAGTACAGCTAGCGCCGGAGAAGCAATTTGGTCGTCACATACTTACAAATGCCATGTTTTTTTAGGGGCTGCATGGCATGCCCGGTCCCAAGGTAAGAACGGAAGACCGCCAACATGTGATGGGGACTACAAGGTGTTATTTCTTTAGTTCAATGCTCCTCTATTGCCATTCAGGGGGAGCCAGGATTCGGCGTAAAAGGGGAGAAGGGTAACATTGGTGTTCCAGGAAGCCACGTGAGTGACACTTATTTTGTCGTGTTGTTTAGGAATCAAACATAATGCCGAATGACTCATGTGTTCTTACGCTCTGGCTGCAGGGAATGGACGGCTTTCAGGGTTCACCTGGCTCTCCGGGCCTAGTGGGTCTTCCAGGAGCTAAAGGAGAAAGAGTAAGTACTTTAACACTGAGACATTTACCCAGGGCCGGCTCCTGGCATAAACACGGTTATTTGGACTCTCTCTATTATGTTAGATCCACTATGGACGAGACTCTCACAATATTATGTTAGATCCACTATGGACTGGACTCTCGCTATTATGTTAGATCCACTATGGACTGGACTCTCACTATTATGTTAGATGCACTATGGACTAGACTCTCTCACTATTATGTTAGATCCACTATGGACTGGACTCTCACACTAATATGTTAGATCCACTATGGACTGGACTCTCACAATATTATGTTAGATCCACTATGGACTGGACTCTCACTATTATGTTAGATCCATTATGGACTGGACTCTCACTATTATGTTAAATCCACTATGGACTGGACTCTCACTATTATGTTGGATCCACTATGGACTAGACTCTCACAATATTATGTTAGATCCACTATGGACTGGACTCTCACTATTATGTCAGATCCACTATGGACTGGACTCTCACAATATTATGCTCGATCCACTATGGACTGGACTCTCACACTATTATGTTAGATCCACTATGGACTGGACTCTCACTATTATGTTAGAACCACTATGGACTGGACTCTCACACTATTATGTTAGATCCACTGTGGACTGGACTCTCTCACTATTATGTTAGATCCACTATGGACTAGACTTTCACAATATTATGCTAGATCCACTATGAACTGGACTCTCACACTATTATGTTAGATCCACTATGGACTGGACTCTCACTATTATGTTAGATCCACTATGGACTGGACTCTCACTATTATGTTAGATCCACTATGGACTGGACTCTCACACTATTATGTTAGATCCACTATGGACTGGACTCTCACACTATTATGTTAGATCCACTATGGACTGGACTCTCACTATTATGTTAGATCCACTATGGACTGGACTCTCACACTATTATGTTAGATCCACTATGGACTGGACTCTCACACTATTATGTTAGATCCACTATGGACTGGACTCTCACACTATTATGTTAGATCCACTATGGACGAGACTCTCACAATATTATGTTAGATCCACTATGGACTGGACTCTCACTATTATGTTAGATCCATTATGGACTGGACTCTCACTATTATGTTAGATCCACTATGGACTGGACTCTCACTATTATGTTAGATCCATTATGGACTGGACTCTCACTATTATGTTAGATCCACTATGGACTGGACTCTCACTATTATGTTAGATCCATTATGGACTGGACTCTCACTATTATGTTAGATCCACTATGGACTGGACTCTCACTATTATGTTAGATCCACTATGGACTAGACTCTCACACTATTATGTTAGATCCACTATGGACTGGACTCTCACACTATTATGTTAGATCCACTATGGACTGGACTCTCACACTATTATGTTAGATCCACTATGGACTGGACTCTCACTATTATGTTAGATCCACTATGGACTGGACTCTCACACTATTATGTTAGATCCACTATGGACTGGACTCTCACACTATTATGTTAGATCCACTATGGACTGGACTCTCACACTATTATGTTAGATCCACTATGGACTGGACTCTCAATATTATGTTAGATCCACTATGGACTGGACTCTCACTATTATGTTAGATCCACTATGGACTGGACTCTCACACTATTATGTTAGATCCACTATGGACTGGACTCTCACTATTATGTTAGATCCACTATGGACTGGACTCTCGCTATTATGTTATATCCACTATGGACTGGACTCTCACAATATTATGTTAGATCCACTATGGACTGGACTCTCACTATTATGTTAGATCCATTATGGACTGGACTCACACTATTATGTTAGATCCACTATGGACTGGACTCTCACTATTATGTTAGATCCACTATGGACTGGACTCTCACACTATTATGTTAGATCCACTATGGACTGGACTCTCAATATTATGTTAGATCCATTATGGACTGGACTCACACTATTATGTTAGATCCACTATGGACTGGACTCTCACACTATTATGTTAGATCCACTATGGACTGGACTCTCACACTATTATGTTAGATCCACTATGGACTGGACTCTCAATATTATGTTAGATCCACTATGGACTGGACTCTCACTATTATGTTAGATCCACTATGGACTGGACTCTCACACTATTATGTTAGATCCACTATGGACTGGACTCTCACTATTATGTTAGATCCACTATGGACTGGACTCTCGCTATTATGTTATATCCACTATGGACTGGACTCTCACAATATTATGTTAGATCCACTATGGACTGGACTCTCACTATTATGTTAGATCCACTATGGACTGGACTCACACTATTATGTTAGATCCACTATGGACTGGACTCTCACTATTATGTTAGATCCACTATGGACTGGACTCTCTCACTATTATGTTAGATCCACTATGGACTGGACTCTCACAATATTATGTTAGATCCACTGTGGACTGGACTCTCTCACTATTATGTTAGATCCACTATGGACTGGACTCTCACTATTATGTTAGATCCACTATGGACTGGACTCTCACAATATTATGTTAGATCCACTATGGACTGGACTCTCACACTATTATGTTAGATCCACTATGGACTGGACTCTCACACTATTATGTTAGATCCACTATGGACTGGACTTTCACAATATTATGTTAGATCCACTATGGACTGGACTTTCACAATATTATGCTAGATCCACTATGGACTGGACTCTCACACTATTATGTTAGATCCACTATGGACTGGACTCTCACACTATTATGTTAGATCCACTATGGACTGGACTCTCACTATTATGTTAGATCCACTATGGACTGGACTCACACTATTATGTTAGATCCACCATGGACTGGACTCTCACTATTATGTTAGATCCACTATGGACTGGACTCTCACACTATTATGTTAGATCCACTATGGACTGGACTCTCACTATTATGTTAGATCCACTATGGACTGGACTCTCACTATTATGTTAGATCCACTATGGACTGGACTCACACTATTATGTTAGATCCACTATGGATTGGACTCTCACACTATTATGTTAGATCCACTATGGACTGGACTCTCACTATTATGTTAGATCCACTATGGACTGGACTCTCACTATTATGTTAGATCCACTATGGACTGGACTCTCACTATTATGTTAGATCCACTATGGACTGGACTCACACTATTATGTTAGATCCACTATGGACTGGACTCTCACTATTATGTTAGATCCACTATGGACTGGACTCACACTATTATGTTAGAGCCCCTGCCTCGAAAGAAAATGTTTGCCTTGGTTCCCTAAAATATGAGCCCTCCTTTAAGGCAACACTTGCCTTGACTTTAAATAGTTAAAATTGGAGGCCTGTGTAGGACCGGCACCGCATTTACAGCATTTCTTCCATGTTGTCGGTGTGACCCCACAGTGAGACATGTGTCATGTGTTTACAGGGCAGGCAGGGGGAGCCTGGACTTGATGTGAGTATCTCAACTAATTGGTTACTTGAATATTTCCTATCTTATATGGAAAGTAGCTTCTGACCTCATCATCTCTGTTATTGCCAGGGTTTGCCGGGCTTTACGGGAGAGAAAGGAAACAGAGGCGACCGAGGGGAGAAGGTTGGTACAAAACGTTCACAAATGTCAGCGATATTGTTATTGACAGGGCCGGCCCGTGGCATAGGCCGTATAGGCAAATGCTAAGGGCGCCGTCCATCAGGGGGCGCCACGCCAGTGCCACAAATGTTGGAGAAAAAGAAAAAAAAAGTTGGTACTATTATTTCTAAATACAAAAAATAATCCCACGTTAATTAAAATGCAAAGTAAAGCCTATTTAATAGAAATATTATTTGTTACAACATTACGCCCCCTCCCTTCCCGTATCATGACTCTTTTTGGACGTCACCACATCAAAAAATCAACACAAGATGCCAAAACTGTCAGGTGCCCAGGGAAGAAAAAAGAGAAAAGAAGAGGAGGAGAAACGAGAAAAGACAGAGGTAGCAGGTAGGTAACGTTAGCCTACATGAAATTATTTGTCTGTTACAGAATGTGATAGTAACCTGGCTTTTTAGCATTAAGCTAATGTTACATGATTCGGCAATTGCTAATCAATAAATAGCTAGTTCTGTTTTAACGTCGGGTTAATATTGTGGAGGGGGCTAAATTGTTATGGAAAATAATAATGTAACATTAGGTAATTACAGTACTCCCACCTTACATTCCTCAGGGACATTTGTATTAGATCTTTTAAGCAGGTGTTTTTTGTTTACATTGTTATTGCCTTCTGGTTAGCTAATGTTTGCCCTGCAGGTAATAGTCACTTTTCCACCCCTTTATATATTAGTTATAGTTGTAAGCCTAGTTGTTAAAGTGCACATCATTATTGTAAATTAAGCAATATGTATGTAAAAAATATTGTATTTCATATATTCATTTTTTATTTTTTGCATTCATTCATTTATTCATATTTTTTTTAAATCTTGTTAACTATTCTGATTGTTAATTTGCTTTCTTTAAGTAAAAAAAAGGTCAAAGACAAAGCTATTCGGTTTCTTGTGAGTATATACACTTCACTGCCGATGTGGGGGGGCGCCACCTAAAATCTTGCCTAGGGCGCCAGATTGGTTAGGGCCGGGCCTGGTTATTGACAAGTGTTTTTAGGTACACCGGCATCCAATACAAGAGCAGCATCGCAGATTTAGGTCTTCAAAAAAATGATGCAATTTGTTATTCTTCTCTGAGGAAGTAAACACACAGGACTGTCTATAACAGGGGTGTCAAACTCAAATACAGAGTGGGCCAAAATGTAAAACTGAACAAAGCCGCGGGCCAAGGTTGAACAAATTAACCTTTTAATAGGGACCCAAACAAGTTTTGCATTGAATCTTGAACAAGCAAGGCTTATATAACTTTATGGTGACATGCAAAATCCAGTTTCAAATAATAATTAAAGATGCAAGCAGCGTTGGTCGGGCCCGCGTATTTGGCAGGTGCTAGTCCTAAGTGTCCCAATACTTTTGTCCAGTTTTAGTCCCAAGTGTCCCAATACTTTTGGCAAGTTGTAGTCCTAAGTGTCCCAATACTTTTGTCAAGTTGTAGTCCCAAGTGTCCCAATACTTTTGTCCAGTTTTAGTCCCAAGTGTCCCAATACTTTTGTCAAGTTGTAGTCCCAAGTGTCCCAACACTTTTGTCAAGTTGTAGTCCCAAGTGTCCCAAAACTTTTGTCCAGTTTTCGGCCTAAGTGTCCCAATACTTTTGTTTAGTTTTCGGCCTAAGTGTCCCAATACTTTTGTCCGGTGGTAGTCATAAGTGTCCCAATACTTTTGTCCAGTTTTAGTCCCAAGTGTCCCAATACTTTTGTCAAGTTGTAGTCCCAAGTGTCCCAATACTTTTGTCCGGTGGTAGTCATAAGTGTCCCAATACTTTTGTCAAGTTGTAGTCCCAAGTGTCCCAATACTTTTGGCAAGTTGTAGTCCTAAGTGTCCCAATACTTTTGTCAAGTTGTAGTCCCAAGTGTCCCAATACTTTTGTCAAGTTGTAGTCCCAAGTGTCCCAATACTTTTGTCAAGTTGTAGTCCCAAGTGTCCCAACACTTTTGTCAAGTTGTAGTCCCAAGTGTCCCAAAACTTTTGTCCAGTTTTCGGCCTAAGTGTCCCAATACTTTTGTCCAGTTTTCGGCCTAAGTGTCCCAATACTTTTGTCCGGTGGTAGTCATAAGTGTCCCAATACTTTTGTCAAGTTGTAGTCCCAAGTGTCCCAATACTTTTGTCAAGTTGTAGTCCCAAGTGTCCCAATACTTTTGTCCAGTTTTCGGCCTAAGTGTCCCAATACTTTTGTCCAGTTTTCGGCCTAAGTGTCCCAATACTTTTGTCCGGTGGTAGTCATAAGTGTCCCAATACTTTTGTCTAGTGTACCTACCTTGTCTGCATTGTGTGGGCACGCTGGTGCTTCCTGCTTTTAAGCAGCCATCTTAAAAAAACAGCAGCGCAGCAGCATCAGCGCAGCGGGTCTTTGAAGGGTCATAAAATCAAAACCGGAGCAGGTATTAAAACGCTGTTCTGTTATTTTATACACAAGGGTTTAATCTCTCTCCTGTGTTAGTTTGAAGCCGAAACGACAAACGCGCTCAGAGGAGATAGATTTTGAAGGTTTTTACAAAAAATTTGTTTTGAAGGGGGAATAGCAAACTTCCTGTTGATTTTTGCTGGGGGTTGTCAATTTATGAAATGTAGGTCTAAGTGAGACCTACATAGAGGTTTTTGTTTCATGTCTCTCCGACCTTCCCAGTGGGAGTTACAGGCAGTTTTGTCAGTTTTTTCATCCGAGGAGCAGTTTTTTGTGCGTTTTATTAAAACATTGCGCTAGAGCACAATTTTGAGATTTGGGGTTAGGTTTTTTATTAGATCACAATTTGTGCGTTCAGTTTGGTGAGTTTTGAAGCATGTTAAGGGGGTCAAATTACAGCTCAAAGAGGCAAAAGTGACTGTTTTTAGTACTTTTTTGTCTTGAAGGGGGAATTGCCAACTTCCTGTTGATTTTAGCCCGAGAATGTACCATTATGAAATGTAGGTCTAAGTCAGACCTACATAGAGGTTTTTGTTTCATGTCTCTCAGACCTTCCTAGTGGGAGTTACAGGCAGTCTATTTTTTTTTTTTCCTAGGGGGCGCTAGAGCGCAATTTTGAGTTTTGTGGTTCGGTTTTTTTTTAAAAAGGCAATTTTCGCAGGTCCTGATGTGTGGGTCAAATATGGTGACTTTTGAAGCATGTTAAGTGGGTCAAATTACAGTTTAATGTGGCGGCAGAAGAATAAAGAATAAAGAATAAAACCTTACAAATTCAATAGGTCCTTATGTCCCATTGCATAAGGACTCCCTTTGGGAGTCCTTATGCAATGGGCCATGCGGGCCCTAATAATAATAATTAAAAAAATATCAATGGCATATCAAATACAATTTCAATAAAAAAATTGAATGCCTCTTTTCTATTTGCAGCCTTCCGAGGTAAATATCAACATTAACGTTTTCCACAGGCTATTAAATTTGAAAATAAAATAATGAATAAACCAACCATTCAGGACTTTAAACTGCTGAGTTTGCAACACACTGATCTAATCTGATGTGCCCAAGCCAGATACCTGACATCTTTTCTTGGATGCTAGTTCATCAGGCTTTGAGCTGAGGCAACCTTCATTATCCAGCGAAGGTGTTCATCAGTCATTATATCTCGTAGTCCACCCGGACCACAGTCTTGGGGGCGTGCTTTAAAGGCACTGCCTTTAACGTACTCTACGAGCTGTCGTCACGTCCGCTTTTCATCCATTCTAACTACGTGCCGGCCCAGTCACAAGATATGTGCGGCTTCTGTACGCACTAGAGATGCGCGGATAGGCAATTATTTCATCCGCAACCGCATGACAAAAGTCGTCAACCATCCGCATCCACCCGAATTAACATTTAATCAACACCGCACCCGCCCGTTGTTATATATCTAATATAGACGATGCAAGGCATTAGTGAGGTTATAAAGCTTTTGCCTGTTAAAGAAAGGAGACTGATCCAATGCAGCAATCATCTGGGAGCCGCGCTGAGCGCACCTCCAAGCGCGTGGAGGTGCGATGTCCCTCGCACCTACGGCGGCTCTACCCGGGCTCGCGCCTGAGGCTTCAGCGCGCACCGCGACACCGGCGACGGCCGGGTATGGGCCCGACGCTCCAGCGCCATCCATTTTCAGGGCTAGTTGATTCGGCAGGTGGGTTGTTACACACTCCTTAGCGGGTTCCGACTTCCATGGCCACCGTCCTGCTGTCTATATCAACCAACACCTTTTCTGGGGTCTGATGAGCGTCGGCATCGGGCGCTTTAACCCGGCGTTCGGTTCATCCCGCAGCGCCAGTTCTGCTTGCCCCACCCCTTTCGTGAGCGCACTGCGCGCGGAGTGACCCCTGTTACGAGCCCCCGGCCACGGGGGTGGCGGCCAGGTAAGCTGCTTACCTGCTGCGCGTGACGCCGGCCGCGGCGAAGGCGGACGAGGCGGGGTGTCGGTGCGGTGGGCGCGGTGGTGACCCTGGACGTGCGTCGGGCCCTTCTCGCGGATCGCCTCAGCTACGGCTCCCGGTGGGGCCCTCTCGGGGAAAGGGGCCTCGGTCTCGGACCTCGGCGAGTCGTCCCTTCTCCGCTCCGTAAAAGTGTCCATCTCTTTTTTTTTTCTTCTTCTGTTGTGGCATATGCTGCAGGTGCCTGCTCGTTTTTCGTATGTGGGTAACAACATTTAACTATGTATATATATTTACCAATTGGTTTAACTGCCACCCGCCTGAATCTATTTAAAATCTAATTTTGTTTTATTTCAACCGCCCGACCCGACCCGACCCGACCCGACCCGCGGATAAAATCTAATTTTGTTTTATTTCAACCGCCCGACCCGACTCCACCCGACCCGACCCGCGGATAAAATCTAATTTTGTTTTATTTCAACCGCCCGACCCGACCCGACCCGACCCGACCCGCGGATAAAATCTAATTTTGTTTTATTTCAACCGCCCGACCCGACCCGACCCGCGGATAAAATCTAATTTTGTTTTATTTCAACCGCCCGAACCGCGGATAATCCGCAGACTCCGCGGTTGTGTCCGCAAACCGCGCATCTCTAGTACGCACACACACGTGAATGCAACGCATACTTGATCAACAGCAATACAGGTTACACTGAAGGTGGCCGTATAAACAACTTTAACACTGTTACAAATATGCACCACACTGTGAACCCACACCAAACAAGATTGACAAACACATTTCGGGAGAACATCCGCACCGTAACACAACACAACATTTTTCATGTACCGTATTTTCCGCACCATAAGCCGCCCCGTGTTATAAGCCGCGCCTTCAATGAACGGCATATTTCAAAACTTTGTCCACCTATAAGCCGCCCCGTGTTGTAAGCCGCATCTAACTGCGCTAAAGGAATGTCAAAAAAACAGTCAGATAGGTCAGTTAAACTTTAATAATATATTAAAACCAGCGTTCTAACAACTCTGTTCACTCCCAAAATGTACGGTAATGTGCAAATGTGCAATCACAAACATAGTAAAATTCAAAATAGTGCAGAGCAATAACATCAATAACTTAATGTTGCTCGAACGTTAATGTCACAACACACAAAATAAACATAACGCTCACTTTCTGAAGTTATTCTTCATTCATAAATCCCTCGAATTCTTCTCCTTCGGTGTCCGAATTAAAAAGTTGGGCGAATTACGGGATCCAAAATGGCCGGCTCCGTCTCGTCGAAGTCATCAGAGTCAGTGTCGCTGTTGTTTTTCCAGCAGTTCCGTGAATCCTGCCTTCCGGAAAGCTCGGACCACAGTTGAGACCGAAATATCCGCCCAGGCATTTACGATCCACTGGCAGATGTTGGCGTATGTCGTCCGGCGCTGTCTCCCTGTCTTAGTGAAGGTGTGTTCGCCTTCGGTCATCCATTGTTCCCACGCCGTTCGCAGTCATGCTTTAAATGCCCTGTTGACACCAATATCGAGCGGTTGTAGTTCTTTGGTTAATCCACCCGGAATGACGGTGAGTGTTGTATTTGTGTGCTTCACTTGTTTTTTGACACCATCTGTGATGTGGGCGCGCATGGAGTCGTATATCAACATGGACGGAGCTGCGTGAAAAAAGCCACCCGGCCTCTTCGCGTAAACTTCCCTTAACCACTCGCTCATCTTTTCTTCATCCATCCATCCCTTCGAGTTAGCTTTTATGATGACGCCGGCTGGAAAGGTCTCTTTTGGCAAGGTCTTCCTTTTGAATATCACCATGGCTGGAAGTTTCTGGCCATTAGCATGGCAAGCTAGAACCACAGTGAAGGATGACTTCTCATTCCCTGTGGTGCGAATATTCACCGTACGTGCTCCCGTTGTATCCACAGTGCGGTTCACAGGAATATCAGTTGCTGTGAAATAGTAGTCCGTGTGCGGATGGAGAGATTGCGTCTTTTCATGAACCGGATCCCTGTCGCTTTGTAGGAGCCATTTTGTGGTCTTTACAGATGTAAACACACAAAGGAAATGAAACGTAATACCCGCGCGCTTCTTCTTCTATGGGGGCGGGTGCTTACCTTGGTGGTTGCTTACAGTAGAAGAAGAAGCACTTCCTCTTCTACGGGGAAAAAAGATGGCGGCTGTTTACCGTAGTTGCGAGACCTAAACTTTATGAAAATGAATCTTAATATTAATCCATATATAAAGCGCACCGGGTTATAAGCCGCACTGTCAGCCTTTGAGTAAATTTGTGGTTTTTAGGTGCGGCTAATAGTGCGGAAAATACGGTATATATTCATTTCACACCATATTCATTGCACTTCTACATTTTTTATATTTCTATATATTTGCACATTGTTTTTCTAGCATGCACACATCGCACTGTATGGAATGGCCTCAATCTCGTTACCTTGCGTAATGACAATAAAGCTGATTCTTGTCAGAGTATGTAGGTGACGAACCCCAAGATGCAGAGAAGGCGGAAGGCATTGTGCGAGAAAACATGATTTAATTAAAACACTAAGGCAAAACTACAAACGAAAGGGTAACAAAAGGCGCGCACAAGGCGGAGAACAAACTTGGCTATGAACTAAAATAGCACAGAGGCTAACTGTGGACAAGAAACCAAAAACACTTACTGTGACACGAAGGAACTAGGACATGAGCAGAGTGAAACAAAAGTAGACAGAGCTACAACGACAAGTATTAAGAACAACGACACGACAGGTAGGAACGACAATGATCCAGCAGTGACTGGAGGGTAGGGCAGGTATAAATAGCAGCTGGCTGATTGACACCAGGTGTGGCCAGGTGCCAATCAGCCACAGCTGAGGTGACACAGCACTCAGGGAGAAACAGGAAACAGAACCAAAACAAGAGCGCTGACAGGAAATACTACACACACACACACACACACACACACACACACACAGAGGAAAAACTCAAAACATAACTAAACTGTCAGTGACAAACCTGACAGATTCTGATTCTAAACACAACAGAACAAATACCCAGAACCCTTTGCAGCACTAACTCTTCCGGGACGCTACAAAATACACCCCTGCTACCACCAAACCCCCCCCTCACACACACCTTGTAGAATATACTGTAGACTATACTGTAGACTATACTGTAGATTGTACTATAGACTATACTGTAGTAGACTATACTGTAGAATATACTGTAGACTATACTGTATAAAATACTGTAGACTATACTGTAGACTATACTGTAGAATGTACTATAGACTATACTGTAGTAGACTATACTGTAGACTATACTGTAGAATGTACTATAGACTATACTGTAGTAGACTATACTGGAGAATATACTGTAGACTATACTGTATAAAATACTGTAGACTATACTGTAGACTATACTGTAGAATGTACTATAGACTATAGTGTAGAACCTGTCAGATGAGAATGTTGGGTGATATGTGAGTGTGTGTTGTGCTATTCAGGGTGACAGGGGAACTGTCGGAAAGAGAGGACTGAAGGGTCAGAAGGGAGAACAGGGTCCTCCAGGTCTAGACCAACCCTGTCCTGTGGTATGTGACACACACACACACACACACACACACACACTGACCACAACTTCTTAATGAGTGCTGCATCTCTTTTCCAATTTCCCATCCCTTCCATTTCCTTCCTCCAAGTTGTGCGTGTCTAACTGACTCTTGCTGACAGGCTTGTGATGACAAGAAAGATGTGTCTGGTGTGGAAGGAGCACTTTCTTCTCCTCTTCCTCCTTCCGCCCCTGTGGCCCTGTGTCCTGTGGTACAGTAACTCTGCTCTCTTCCTGCTCTCTTCTTTTATTCGCATTAGCGCAGGTGTGTCCACACCTTTTCCGCATATCGAGGAAGGAAAGTATGCCGGGGGGGCCACTTTGATACGTTGTGTACATTACAGACGTTAAAACCTCTTCACTTGGATCTCCAAGTAACCCTGTAATGACAAACATTAAGATACAGTAGCGTAGTACGCATAAGTATTCATTGAAAACAAAGCAATATTTTGACAGGTATGTTTAATTTTCTTATTTGAGTTATTTTAGGGTGTGTTCTAACTATGGTGGGATCACACTCCTCAGCCTTACCTGGTAAGGTCTATTCAGGTGTACTGGAGAGGAGGCTACGCCGGATAGTCCAACCTCGGATTCAGGAGGAACAGTGTGGTTTTCGTCCTGGTCGTGGAACTGTGGACCAGCTCTATACTCTGGGCAGGGTCCTTGAGGGTGCATGGGAGTTTGCCCAACCAGTCTACATGTGTTTTGTGGACTTGGAGAAGGCATTCGACCGTGTCCCTCGGGAAGTCCTGTGGGGAGTGCTCAGAGAGTATGGGGTATCGGACTGTCTGATTGTGGCAGTCCGCTCCCTGTATGATCAGTGCCAGAGCTTGGTCCGCATTGCCGGTAGTAAGTCGGACACGTTTCCAGTGAGGGTTGGACTCCGCCAAGGCTGCCCTTTGTCACCCATTCTGTTCATAACTTTTATGGACAGAATTTCTAGGCGCAGTCAAGGCGTTGAGGGGATCTGGTTTGGTGGCTGCAGGATTAGGTCTCTGCTTTTTGCAGATGATGTGGTCCTGATGGCTTCATCTGGCCAGGATCTTCAGCTCTCGCTGGATCGGTTCGCAGCCGAGTGTGAAGCGACTGGGATGAGAATCAGCACCTCCAAGTCCGAGTCCATGGTTCTCGCCCGGAAAAGGGTGGAGTGCCATCTCCAGGTTGGGGAGGAGATCTTGCCCCAAGTGGAGGAGTTCAAGTACCTCGGAGTCTTGTTCACGAGTGAGGGAAGAGTGGATGGTGAGATCGACAGGCGGATCGGTGCGGCGTCTTCAGTAATGCGGACGCTGTATCGATCCGTTGTGGTGAAGAAGGAGCTGAGCCGGAAGGCAAAGCTCTCGATTTACCGGTCGATCTACGTTCCCATCCTCACCTATGGTCATGAGCTTTGGGTCATGACCGAAAGGACAAGATCACGGGTACAAGCGGCCGAAATGAGTTTCCTCCGCCGGGTGGCGGGGCTCTCCCTTAGAGATAGGGTGAGAAGCTCTGTCATCCGGGGGGAGCTCAAAGTAAAGCCGCTGCTCCTCCACATGGAGAGGAGCCAGATGAGGTGGTTCGGGCATCTGGTCAGGATGCCACCCGAACGCCTCCCTAGGGAGGTGTTTAGGGCACGTCCCACCGGTAGGAGGCCGCGGGGAAGACCCAGGACACGTTGGGAAGACTATGTCTCCCGGCTGGCCTGGGAACGCCTCAGGGTCCCACAGGAAGAGCTGGACGAAGTGGCTGGGGAGAGGGAAGTCTGGGCTTCCCTGCTTAGGCTGCTGCCCCCGCGACCCGACCTTGGATAAGCGGAAGAAGATGGATGGATGGATGGAGTTATTTTAACTCAACATTTTGGGTTAATTTTTGCAACCCAACTTTTGCGTTGAATTATTTACCCAAACGTTTGGTAATGCTAACTCAATGTTGGTTGATTCATAACCTAACTATTGGGTGTAATTTACAAACCCCGTTTCCATATGAGTTGGGAAATTGTATTAGATGTAAATATAAACGGAATACAATGATTTGCGAATCCTTTTCAACCCATATTCAGTTGAATATGCTACAAAGACAACATATTTGATGTTCAAACTCATAAACTCTTTTTTTTTTTGCAAATAATAATTAACTTGGAATTTCATGGCTGCAACACGTGCCAAAGTAGTTGGGAAAGGGCATGTTCACCACTGTGTTACATGGCCTTTCCCTTTAACAACACTCAGTAAACGTTTGGGAACTGAGGAGACACATTTTTGAAGCTTCTCAGGTGGAATTCTTTCCCATTCTTGCTTGATGTACAGTCCGGGGGTCTCCGTTGTGCTATTTTAGGCTTCAAAATGCGCCACTGGGAGACAGGTCTGGACTACAGGCAGGCCAGTCTAGTACCCGCACTCTTTTACTATGAAGCCACGTTGATGTAACACGTGGCTTGGCATTGTCTTGCTGAAATAAGCAGGGGCGTCCATGGTAACGTTGCTTGGATGGCAACATATGTTGCTCCAAAACCTGTATGTACCTTTCAGCATTAATGGTGCCTTCACAGATGTGTAAGTTACCCATGTCTTGGGCACTAATACACCCCCATACCATCACACATGCTGGCTTTTACACTTTGCGCCTATAACAATCCGGATGGTTCTTTTCCTCTTTGGTCCGGAGGACACGACGTCCACAGTTTCCAAAAACTATTTGAAATGTGGACTCGTCAGACCACAGAACACTTTCCCACTTTGTATCAGTCCATCTTAGATGAGCTCAGGCCCAGCGAAGCCGACGGCGTTTCTGGGTGTTGTTGATAAACAGTTTTCGCCTTGCATAGGAGAGTTTTAACTTGCACTTGCAGATGTAGCGACCAACTGTAGTTACTGACCGTGGGTTTCTGAAGTGTTCCTGAGCCCATGTGGTGATATCCTTTACACACTGATGTCGCTTGTCGATGCAGTACAGCCTGAGGGATGGAAGGTCACGGGCTTAGCTGCTTACGTGCAGTGATTTCTCCAGATTCTCTGAACCCTTTGATGATATTACGGACCGTAGATGGTGAAATCCCTAAATTCCTTGCAATAGCTGGTTGAGAAAGGTTTTTCTTAAACTGTTCAACAATTTGCTCACGCATTTGTTGACAAAGTGGTGACCCTCGCCCCATCCTTGTTTGTGAATGACTGAGCATTTCATGGAATCTACTTTTATACCCAATCATGGCACCCACCTGTTCCCAATTAGCCTGCACACCTGTGGGATGTTCCAAATAAGTCTTTGATGAGCATTCCTCAACTTTATCAGTATTTATTGCCACCTTTCCCAACTTCTTTGTCACGTGTTGCTGCCATCAAATTCTAAAGTTAATGAGTATTTGCAAAAAAAAATGTTTTTCAGTTTGAACATCAAATATGTTGTCTTTGTAGCATATTCAACTGAATATGGCTTGAAAAGGATTTGCAAATCATTGTATTCCGTTTATATTTACATCTAACACAATTTCCCAACTCATATGGAAACGGGGTTTGTATTTAACACAAAAGCTGAGTTATGCTCACTACAATGTTGGGTTATTCCCAACCCAAATATTGTTTCGCGCAATATAGCGCTCGTTGACCCAATAGTTGGTTAAAAATTACAGATGTTCTAGCGGTAAATGTTCCAAGCCGATAAATGCTTTAAAATGTAACATCGGAAATTATCGGTATCGGTTTAAAAAAGTAAGATTTATGATTTTTTTAAACGCCGCTGTACGGAGTGGTACACGGACGTAAGGAGAAGTACAGAGCGCCAATAAACCTTAAAGGCACTGCCTTTGTGTACATAATATCTACGGCTTTTCACACACACAAGTGAATGCAACGCATACTTGGTCAACAGCCATACAGGTCACACTGAGTTTGTCCGTATAAACAACTTTAACACTGTTACAAACAAGAATGACAAACACATTTCGGGAGAACATCCGCACCGTAACACAAGAGAACAAATACCCAGAACCCCTTGCAGCACTAACTCTTCCGGGACGCTACAATATACACCCCCCAAAGCTGCAGTTTTGAGGCATGTTAAAGAAAAAAATAATGCACTTTGTGACTTCAATAATAAATATGGCATTTTTTTTCCATAACTTGAGTTGATTTATTTTGGAAAACCTTGTTACATTGTTTAATGCATCCAGCGGGGCATCACAACAAAATTAGGCATAATAATGTGTTAATTCCACCACTGTATATATCAGTATCGGTTGATATCGGAATCGGTAATTAAGAGTTGGACAATATCGGAATATCGGTTATCGGCAAAAAAGCCATTATTGGACATCTCTATTAAAAATTATAAATTTTACTGCTGGTTTGTCCTCCTCCTTCCCAACTACTGATCGAAATTATTTTTATTCCATTAAAATATACTCAAAAGCAAGATATGAGTGGCATTTTTTACAATAATTGCCATGTAAGGTCATAGCAGTCCTATACAGCATGCTCAAATATGTCAATAATGTTCATGAGATTAATCCATAATAAAATTCACTTTAAGAAAAAAGTAACTTTTTAATAAAAAAAAAAATGCGTTACTCATTGAGAAACAACCCAAAAATGGTTCCTAATTTTGAAAACCCAGAAATTAAATTAAAATAATACCGTTATAACCAGAGGTGGGTAGTAACGCGCTACATTTACTCCGTTACATCTACTTGAGTAACTTTTGGGATAAATTGTACTTCTAAGAGTAGTTTTAATGCAACATACTTTTACTTTTACTTGAGTATATTTATAGAGAAGAAATGCTACTTTTACTCCGCTACTTTTATCTACATTCAGCTTGCTACTCGCTACTAATTTTTATCGATCTGTTAATGCACGCTTTGTTTGTTTTGGTCTGTCAGACAGACCTTCATAGTGCCTGCGTTTCAACAAATACAGTCACTGGTGACGTTCACTCCGTTCCACCAATCAGATGCAGTCACTGGTGACGTTGGACCAATCAAACAGAGCCAGGCGGTCACATGACCTGACTTAAACAAGTTGAAAAACTTATTGGGGTGTTACCATTTAGTGGTCAATTGTATGGAATATGTACTGTACTGTGCAATCTACTAATAAAAGTTCCAATCAATCAATCAAAAGTGTGAAGGAAAAAAGACCCTTTTTTATTTCAACCGTACACCCCGTCAAAAGCCTAAAGACTGACCGCACAGTTCCTGTCTTCACAATAAAAGTGCCGCTCCATTGCGCCTGCGCTTTCAAAATAATAGTCTCCGAAAGCCTGCGCAAACAAGCTTTGCCGCCAATGTATTTCTTGTAAAGTGTATAAAAACGAATATGGAAGCTGGACAAATAAGATGCCAAAAACCAACTACTTTCATGTGGTATTAGACAGAAAGGAGGAACTTTTTTTCTCCTCCATTTGAAAACGTGGACGTTATCATCACTACTGTCTGATTACAATCAATGCAAGTCATCAGAATCAGGTAATACACCAACTTATATTCTTGTCTTCATGAAAGAAAGGAATATATATGTGTTAAACATGCATGTATATTCATTAAAACACCTTTAACATGTAAACAAAAACGGCAAAAAAAATATATATAAATTATATACTGTATATATCAATGTATGTATATATATATACATATATATATATATATATATATATATATATATATATATATATATATATATATATATATATATATATATATATGTATGTGTGGGAAAAAAAATCACAAGACTATTTCATCTCTACAGGCCTGTTTCATGAGGGGGGGGTACCCTCAATCATCAGGAGATTTTAATGGGAGAATTCGCATACCATGGTTTATATAGGGCACAGAGTGGGTGGGTACAGGCTGGCCTAGGGGCGTGGTGATTGGCTCATGTGTTACCTAGGAGGTGTTTCCGTCTATGGCGGCATGCTGTTACAATTTCGCTGCGCTTGTTGAGGGATGACAGGTCTGGACGGTAAATAATAAACAGTTTCTCTTTCAAGCATAGGTTGCATCTTTTATTACCACTATTGTAAGGTGTGCTGGATGCAAGAATTTGCCATGTTATTGAATATTCAACATTATTGTCTTTGAGGTCCCAAATGTGTTTGCTGAGTTCTGTGGTATTTCGCAGGTTTTTGTTCCTGAAAGAAGCCTTGTGATTGTTCCATCTGGTTTTGAATTCTCCCTCGGTTAATCCTACATATGTGTCGGATGTGTTAATGTCCTTGCGTATTACCTTAGATTGGTAGACAACTGATGTTTGTAAGCACCCCCCGTTGAGAGGGCAATCAGGTTTCTTTCGACAGTTACAGCCTTTGTTGGTTTTGGAGTCGCTCTGTCTGGGGGCCGACGGCTCATTTGCAATTGTTTTGTTGTGGTTTGAGATGATTTGTCGTATATTGTTCATGCAGCTGTAGCTCAATTTAATGTTGTTCTTGTTGAATACTTTTCTTAGGGTGTTGTCTTTGGGAAAGTGTTTATATATATATATATATATATATATATATATATATATATATATATATATATATATATATATATATATGTATATATGTGTGTGTGTGTGTATATATATATATATGTATATATGTGTGTGTGTGTATATATATATATATATATATATATATATATATATATATATATATATATATATGATATGTGTGTGTATGTTACTCATCAGTTACTCAGTACTTGAGTAGTTTTTTCACAACATACTTTTTACTTTTACTCAAGTAAATATTTGGGTGACTACTCCTTACTTTTACTTGAGTAATAAATCTCTAAAGTAACAGTACTCTTACTTGAGTACAATTTCTGGCTACTCTACCCACCTCTGGTTATAACCCAAAAAATGGATTGCTCTTCATAAAAATAACTGAGAAATTCAACCCAACACTCGCAACTCATAAATTGAGTTATCAGAATAACCCAGCATTTTTTATTTAAGTGTGTATATTGTATTGTGGCTCGTTAATGACCATTTCTCTGCTTTGTGACTGTGCAGGGACACGATGGGCTGCCAATACCAGGCTGCTGGCACAAGGTGAGAAGCCGGATCCACTTCATTAATACAACCATGATGCTTTATGTGCGACTAGCAGAGTGATTTGATACGGAGACATGTTTACAGTGTGTGAGCTTGCACTTCTAACATTTGCATATTTGAGTTTCATGTGTCCAAACCTTTTATACAAACAAAAACATCTCAGGGATCGCAGCTTTAACTTTGATTTCTTCAATCTGTTAAAACCAGTCAAAAGTAGGTCGTACTCTATTATCAATTATACATTCAAAAACAAATATCTAAAAACAAACTACCTCTGAGCATTCTATGATAGGTGATAAGACGAATGCCGTATCGATCAGAATATAAGACAGCTTTTTTTTCCTATGGGGTGAAAAAATGGACTGATATCGAGAGTTATACAAGTAAAGCAAGAGCTTATCTTCCTGTCACTCACACAAACAGGGATCGGTGTGGAATTTGGTACTTTCATAGGTACCTAACAAAGCTTGTCCATATTCTGATACCTTTGTTGCACCTGATGGCCCATGCTGCAACCGGCTTAAACACTTTGTTGGGAAACAAGCTGTCAAGCCCTTCAGGCCTCTACGTAATGTTACAGTTTTCCATGCCAACAAAGCAAGATAAAGGCGCAGATAAGTACAGTAAGGCTCCACTGTTCAAATTAAGATAGCTCACTGCTAATTTACATGGCATTTCCAATAGACATGCTATCGATTAGCATTAGCGATTTTACACGGCGATTTCAACAATTCCAAATTTCATTCAAGATGCACATTACAATCAAACATGTTGCAATAATGTAATATGCCATCCATCCATCCATTTTTTTTATCGGTTGTTAAATGTAATAAATACTATAGTTACACTTTACAGTTGTAGGACTTAGCAAAAGAAGAGACTGGCGCATTCAACCTCATGGCAAAGACTACTTCCTACAGTATAGACTACTCTGGTGTTTATGCACTACTGCCATCTAACATCTTGGAATGGCTACTGCATGCAAAATCTACGATAAGATAAAGTCCAAATGAGACACAGAAGTGTAAGAAAACAAGGCAAGAACTGGACAGCACAGCTCAGTGTTCAAATGTTTAATGTTTTTTAGAACATTTATTAGCACATTTGAACACACAGTAGCAGTATCGGTTCCCAGGTACCCGGAATTGGTACCGTATGGATGTACAAACCCCGTTTCCATATGAGTTAGGAAATCGTGTTAGATGTAAATATAAACGGAATACAATGATTTGCAAATCTTTTTCAAGCCATATTCAGTTGAATATGCTACAAAGACAACATATTTGATGTTCAAACTCATAAACTTTTTTTTTGTTTTTGCAAATAATAATTAACTTAGAATTTCATGGCTGCAACACGTGCCAAAGTACACTCTTAGAAATAAAAGTGCTAAGTAGAACCATATATGGTTCTTCGGCTCGTCCTCATAGGAGAACCCTTTTTGGCTCCAGGTAGAACCTTTTTATAAAGGTTCCACCTGGAACCCTTCTGGAGGGTTCTACCTAGAACTGTGTGTGTAAGGTTCCACCCAGAACCCCCCCATGAGAGGTTCTACAAAGAACCCACGCAGGGAGTTCCACTAAGAACCCTTTCGTATTTCAAGGGTTTCATCTAGAACCCACACAGGGAGTTCCACTAAGAACCCTTTCGTTTGTCAAGGGTTTCATCTAGAACCTATGCAGGGAGTTCCACTAAGAACCCTTTCATGTTTCAAGGGTTTCATCTAGAACCCACGCAGGGAGTTCCACAAAGAACTCTTTCATGTTTCAAGGGTTTCATCTAGATCCGACACAGGGGGTTCTAAAAACATCCCTTTTCAAAGGTTTTCACCGATAACCGTCTTGTCTTCTGAGGGTTCTATAAAGAACCATATTGTATTCTACAGATCAGTTTAGTTCATATTATATTGTGGTCATTTATCATGTTGACATTGAACAAACATTCAAAACATTTAAATGAGAAAAACATTTATTTAAAGATAGGCACCATTATTGGCAAATGTTATCAGGAAGTATGTCCCTGGTGACACAGGATCTTACCCATGCTTTCAACAATCCCTGAAGAACTCTTTCTTCCAAAAACGGTTCTCTGGATCAAAATAGTTCTTACTGGAACCCTTAGTGTTAGTGAGAACCCTTTTAAAACCAATTATTCAGAAAAGGGGTTTTAAAGGGTTCTCTGGATCAAAATGGTTCTTACTGGAACCATTAGCGTTACCAAGAACCCTTGAAAAACCCTTTCTTCGGGAAAGGGTTTTTCAGAAGCAAATGGTTCCAGTTAGAACCTCAGCCCTTGTAGAAGAACCCTTTTAGAACCCTTATTTCTAAGAGTGTACAACAGTTGTGTCGCTACTTTTAAGATAATAACAGTCAATGAAGGAGAGTTGTCTAACCTTTCACCTGTTTACCACTTGAAACATCTTAGTTTTTTAAATACTTATCATTGGACATTACACCATAGCCTATGCACTCGATTATTACATTTTTTTCATGTACAAACCAATGTTATCTTTACTAACATATTTTTGTAATACACTATATAACAACATAATATTTGGCATGATTATATAATAACGTTTAGAACAGTGGTGTCAAAGTCAAAGATCCGGCCCGCAAATGAATTATCTATGATATTTGAACCGGCCCGCAGGCCACAGCCACATGCTTTGAAGGAAGTTTGTTTTTGTTGAAAAATGTTTTCACTTAAAATTAGTGACAGAGCCCTACAAAAATGTTGGATTATTTATTTCATCATTAAATAAAATACAGTACACTGTGTTAGGTCTTGGTTCAATAGGTCATCCATCCATCCACCCATCCATTTTCTACCGCTTGTCCCTTTCGGGGTGGCGGGGGGGGGGGGGTGCTGGAGCCTATCTCAGCTGCATTCGGGCGGAAGGGCGAGGTACACCCTGGACAAGTCGCCACCTCATCGCAAGGCCAACACAGCTAGACAGACAACATTCACACACTAGGGCCCATTTTTAGTGTTGCCAATCAACCTATCCCCAGGTGCATGTCTTTGGAGGTGGGAGGAAGCCGGAGTACCCGGAGGGAACCCACGCAGTCACGGGGAGAACATGCAAACTCCACACAGAAAGATCCCGAGTCCGGGATTGAACTCAGGACCTTCGTATTGTGAGGCACATGCACTAACCCCTGTGCCAATGTGCTGCCCTCAATAGGTCATGTGCAATCATTTTAATATGTTTTCATAAACATTGAACCACTCCTCAGCCTTCCCGGTAAGGTCTATTCAGGTGTACTGGAGAGGAGGCTACGCCGGATAGTCGAACCTCGGATTCAGGAGGAACAGTGTGGTTTTCGTCCTGGTCGTGGAACTGTGGACCAGCTCTATACTCTGGGCAGGGTCCTTGAGGGTGCATGGGAGTTTGCCCAACCAGTCTACATGTGTTTTGTGGACTTGGAGAAGGCATTCGACCGTGTCCCTCGGGAAGTCCTGTGGGGAGTGCTCAGAGAGTATGGGGTATCGGACTGTCTGATTGTGGCGGTCCGCTCCCTGTATGATCAGTGTCAGAGCTTGGTCCGCATTGCCGGCAGTAAGTCGGACACGTTTCCAGTGAGGGTTGGACTCCGCCAAGGCTGCCCTTTGTCACGATTCTGTTCATAACTTTTATGGACAGAATTTCTAGGCGCAGTCAAGGCGTTGAGGGGATCTGGTTTGGTGGCTGCAGGATTAGGTTTCTGCTTTTTGCAGAGGATGTGGTCCTGATGGCTTCATCTGGCCAGGATCTTCAGCTCTCACTGGATCGGTTCGCAGCCGAGTGTGAAGCGACTGGGATGAGAATCAGCACCTCCAAGTCCAAGTCCATGGTTCTCGTCCGGAAAAGGGTGGAGTGCCATCTCCGGGTTGGGGAGGAGATCTTGCCCCAAGTGGAGGAGTTCAAGTACCTAGGAGTCTTGTTCACGAGTGAGGGAAGAGTGGATCGTGAGATCGACAGGCGGATCGGTGCGGCGTCTTCAGTAATACGGACGCTGTATCGATCCGTTGTGGTGAAGAAGGAGCTGAGCCGGAAGGCAAAGCTCTCTACGTTCCCATCCTCACCTATGGTCATGAGCTTTGGGTTATGACCGAAAGGGCAAGATCACGGGTACAAGCGGCCGAAATGGGTTTCCTTCGCCGGGTGGCGGGGCTCTCCCTTAGAGATAGGGTGAGAAGCTCTGTCATCCGGGGGGAGCTCAAAGTAAAGCCGCTGCTCCTCCACATGGAGAGGAGCCAGATGAGGTGGTTCGGGCATCTGGTCAGGATGCCACGCGAACGCCTCCCTAGGGAGGTGTTTAGGGCACATCCAACCGGTAAGAGGCCACGGGGAAGACCCAGGACACGTTGGGAAGACTATGTCTCCCGGCTGGCCTGGGAACGCCTCGGGGTCCCACAGGAAGAGCTGGACGAAGTGGCTGGGGAGAGGGAAGTCTGGGCTTCCCTGCTTAGGCTGATGCCCTCGTGACCCGACCTCGGATAAGTGGAAGAAGATGGATGGATGGATGGATGAACCAGTCCGGCCCTCGGCTTGTAGCAATTTTTTTTTTTCTGATGTATTTGACTTTGACATCCCTGTTTTGGAAGATACTCATTTTTTCCTGTCAAAATCGAAATAATTATTTGCTTTTAGTAAAAAGTATTTTATTAACACACATGTTTCCCAGGCTTTTGCGGGCCACATACAATGATGTGGCGGGCCAGATCCGGCCCCCGGGCCTTGAGTTTGACAACCTGTGTCTTAGTTCAATGCAAATGGCTCCTATTTGGTTCATCACTAAGCCACTAATTATGTATCTCCTTTATCCTCCTCTTTTGCAGTGATGACTAACCAGCAGCATGGACTCTGTACATATTGTTATGGTGTATATTGCAACCACCTTTTCATCTAAAATAGACTTTTTTGTTGTTGTTGATATAATATATTGACACATGGACACCTCGGCAGTATTACTAAGAACTCCAGAGATCCATGTTGTGCTTGGAGGAACTGAACTGGACGTTTGGACCAGGTGCAGTTTCAGGGCCGTGACTAACACAGGCTGACTGAGGGATGCATGGAGGCTGGGATGGTGGCTCTCGCCAGCCGCGGCCGATGGAGGAGCGCGCGTCACTCTCTTCTCCCCTCTCTCGTTTCTGAAAGGAGGAGATGGCGAGGCAGAAGCTTAAGCGCAAGCGTCTCGTTCACCCTTGAGGGTTCTGCTCGGGGCGAGGAGGAACACTTCGATGGAGCACAACGCGCACTTGCCTCCGTGTCATGCTGAACACTTCAAGTCTCCCGTATGGAAACTCTTCAGGAGGGGGCGACAAATCCGCTTCTACAAATAAACCCGGCCCTCCCCGGAAGCTGAGGCTAATGATGTGGGGTGACGGCGCGTAAGGAGGGGTTGACAGCACGTGCAGTATTACGCTTGGATATCTTCGAATGACCCGCCTAAATATAACGTATGGCTGTTTTGGGGAAAATTGGCCTTCTTTTGCAGGAGTTTTATTTTGTTCATGTTGCAGTAGAAATGTGTGTTTTTAGGCCAGTTACATTTAGCATTCCTATGTATTGCCGTCGCAGTATTCAGGCTAAACCAGAGCGCCTGTGTGGTACACTTCCGCATTGCTCGTCTTCTTATTGCAGTGTTTTTCAACCTTTTCTGAGCCAAGGCACACCATCAGCAGAAAACATTAAAAAAATTAAACTTAACAGCCAATATTGACAGTAAAAAGTCCTTCTCGCAATTGTTGGATATGAATTCAAACCATAACCAAGCATGCATCACTATAGCTCTTGTCTCAAAGTAGGTGTACTGTCACCACCTGTCACATCACGCCATGACTTATTTTGAGTTTTTTTTGCTGTTTTCCTGTGTGTAGTGTTTTACTTCTTGTCTGGCGCTTGTTGATTGTCATGTCATGTACGGATGTACTTTGTGGACGCCGTCTGCTGCTCCACACGCTTTAAGTCTTTGCTGTCGTCCAGCATTCTGTTTTTGTTTACTTTGCAGCCAGTTCAGTTTTCCTTTAGTTTTGCATAGCCATCCCTAAGCTTCAATGCCTTTTGTTTATTTTTGGTTTAAGCGTTAGATACCTTTTTACCTGCACATTGTGATCACGACGAACCATGTTCCCGACATCTACAAAGCAATTAGCTACCTGCTGCCACCTACTGATATGGAAGAGTATTACACGGTTACTCTGCCAATCTCTAGACAGCCCAGAAACTCATTAAATATATTTTTTAAATAGATTTTTTCATTTTCACACATCTCTGAAAGAGTTCCCAGGGAGCCACGAGGGCGGCGGTAAAGAGCCACCTGATGACCCCCGCACCAGATCAGTGTTTTTCAACCTTTTCTGAGCCAAGGCACATTTTTTTTCTTTGAAAAAAATCCCAAGGCACACCACCAGCAGAAAACATTAAAAAAATTAAACTTAACAGCCAATATTGACAGTAAAAAGTCCTTCTCGCAACTGTTGGATATTAATTCAAACCATAACCAAGCATGCATCACTATAGCTCTTGTCTCAAAGTAGGTGTACTGTCACCACCTGTCACATCACGCCATGACTTATTTTGAGTTTTTTTGCTGTTTTCCTGTGTGTAGTGTTTTAGTTCTTGTCTGGCGCTTGTTGATTGTCATGTCATGTACGGATGTACTTTGTGGACGCCGTCTGCTGCTCCACACGCTGTAAGTCTTTGCCATACTTGCCAACCCTCCCGGATTTTCCGGGAGACTCCCGAAATTCAGCGCCTCTCCCGAAAACCTCCCGAGACAAATTTTCTCCCGAAATTCAGGCGGACTGAGGTCCTCCACAATATAAAAAAGCGTACCTGCCCAATCACGTTATAACTGTAGAATGATGGAGGGCGAGTTCTTGGTTTCGTATGTGGGTTTATTGTTAGGCAGTTTCATTAACGTCCTCCCAGCGCGGTAACAACACACAACAACAGCAGCCACTTTTTTGTCTACCGTAAAGCAGTTCGTCTGCCGTAAACAGCAATGTTGTGAAACTCTTAAACAGGACAATACTGCCATCTAGTGCATTTGATGAAAGCACTTTTGTGCGTGCCACACAGCAATGCATCATCAGAGAGGGTGTTCAGCATGGTTAGAAAGATAGTGACAGAGAATAGAACAAGGATGGACAATTCAACCCTTAACTCAACTATGAGTAGATGACTGTTATGTGTGTGTATATGTGTAAATAAATGAACACTGAAATTCAAGTATTTATTTTATATATATATATATATATATATATATATATATATATATATATATATATATATATATATATATATATATATAATAAAATATATATATATAGCTAGAATTCACTGGACGTCAAGTATTTATATATATATATATATATATATATATATATATATATATATATATATATATATATATATATATATACATATATATATATACAGTAGGGCTTCACGGTGGCAGAGGGGTTAGTGCATCTGCCTCACAATACGAAGGTCCTGAGTAGTCTTGGGTTCAATCCCGGGCTCGGGATCTTTCTGTGTGGAGTTTGCATGTTCTCCCCGTGACTGCGTGGGTTCCCTCCGGGTACTCCGGCTTCCTCCCACCTCCAAAGACATGCACCTGGGGATAAGTTGATTGGCAACACTAAATTGGCCCTAGTGTGTGAATGTGAGTGTGAATGTTGTCTGTCTATCTGTGTTGGCCCTGCGATGAGGTGGCGACTTGTCCAGGGTGTACCCCGCCTTCCGCCCGATTGTAGCTGAGATAGGCTCCAGCGCCCCCCGTGACCCCAAAGGGAATAAGCGGTAGTAAATGGATGGATATATACAGTATATATATATAGATATGAAATACTTGACTTGGTGAATTCTAGCTGTAAATATACTCCTCCCATTTTAGCCACGCCCCCAACCACGCCCCCGTCCCACCCCGACCACACCCACACCCTCCCCCCACCTCCCGAAATCGGAGGTCTTAAGGTTGGCAAGTATAGTCTTTGCTGTCGTCCAGCATTCTGTTTTTGTTTACTTTGCAGCCAGTTCAGTTTTACTTTAGTTTTGCATAGCCATCCCTAAGCTTCAATGCCTTTTGTTTATTTTTGATTTAAGCGTTAGATACCTTTTTACCTGCACGCTGCCTCCCGCTGTCATCTGCATATTGTGATCACCCCAAAACCATGTTCCCGACATCTACAAAGCAATTAGCTACCTGCTGCCACCTACTGATATGGAAGAGTATTACACGGTTACTCTGCTGAGCTCTAGACAGCACAGACACTCAACAAGGGCACATTATTTGCGGATTATAATTACTGGTTTGGAAAAAATATTTTTAACCCAATTAGGTGAAATGACATCATCTCCCACGGCACACCAGACTGTATCTCACGGTACACTAATGGTTGAAAAACACTGTCTTATCGCCTTATAACATGGTACACTTCCGCATTGCTGGTCTTCTTATTGCCCTAAAACAGGGTTCATTTTGGTTGGCCCCACGGCAAACATGGAATTCAACAAGAAAAATAGCGCAATGTTCTATCTTCATAATGAATGCACAGGAATTGTTCTTTGTTGTTTACTCAACGTCTTGTAGCGCGCGCACATTGGTGCACTCTTCTTCTAATGCCATGTGATGTAGACGAGTGCGCCCCCTATAAGTGTAATTATCTCTCAAGGGAGCCGACATAAATGTACACATACAGTGGTGGTCAAAAGTGTACATAGACTTGTAAAGAACATCATGTCATGGCTGTCTTGACTTTCCAATCATTTCTACAACTCTTATTTTTTTGTGATATAGTGATTGGAGCACATACTTGTTGGTCACAAAAAACATTCATGAAGTTTGCTTCTTTTATGAATTTATTATGGCTCTACTGGGTCAAAAGTATACATACAGCAATGTTAATATTTGCTTACATGTCCCTTGGCAAGTTTACCTGCGCTTTTGGTAGCCATCCACAAGGTGACCACAGAACGTTCCTCCAGAAGTTCTTATCTTTGTCCATGTGATGTCAGATGAAACAAAATTGGAGCGGTCTGGCCACAATACCCAGCAATATGTTTGGAGGAGAAAAGGTGAGGCCTTTAATCAGGCCCGGCCCTAACCAATCTGGCGCCCTAGGCAAGATTTTAGGTGGCGCCCCCCCCACATCGGCAGTGAAGTGTATATACTCACAAGAAACCGAATAGCTTTGTCTTTGACCTTTTTTTTTTACTTACAACTATACCTAATATATAAAGGGGTGGAAAAGTGACTATTACCTGCAGGGCAAACATTAGCTAACCAGAAGGCAATAACACCTGCTTAAAAGATCTAATACAAATGTCCCTGAGGAATGTAAGGTGGGAGTACTGTAATTACCTAACGTTACATTATTATTTTCCATAACAATTTAGCCCCCTCCACAATATTAACCCGACGTTAAAACAGAACTAGCTATTTATTGATTAGCAATTGCCGAATCATGTAACATTAGCTTAATGCTAAAAAGCCAGGTTACTATCACATTCTGTAACAGACAAATCATTTCATGTAGGCTAACGTTACCTACCTGCTACCTCTGTCTTTTCTCGTTTCTACTCCTTTTCTCTTTTTTCTTCCCTGGGCACCTGACAGTTTTGGCCGTTTTGACATCTTGTGTTGATTTTTTGATGTGGTGACGTCCAAAAAGAGTCATGATACGGGAAGGGAGGGGGTTGTAACAAATAATATTTCTATTAAATAGGCTTTACTTTGCATTTTAATTAACGTGGGATTATTTTTTGTATTTAGAAATAATAGTACCACCTTTTTTTCTCTTTTTTTTTTTTTTTCTCTCCAACATTTGTGGCACTTGCGTGGCGCCCCCTGATGGACGGCGCCCTTAGCATTTGCCTATACGGCCTATGCCACGGGCCGGTTCTGCCTTTAATCCCAGGAACACCATTCCTACCGCCAAGCATGGTGGTGGTAGTATTACGCTCCGGGCCTGTTTTGCTGCCAATGGAACTGCTGCTTTACAGAGAGTAAATGGGACAATGAAAAAGGAGGATTACCTCCAAATTCTTCAGGACAAGCTAAAATCATCAGCCCGGTGGTTGGGTCTTGGGCGCAGTTGGGTGTTCCAACAGGACAATGACCCCAAACACACGTCAAAAGTGGTAAAGGAATGGCTAAATCAGGCTAGAATGAAGGTTTTAGAATGGCCTTCCCAAAGTCCTGACTTAAAGGTGTGGACAATGCTGAAGAAACAAGTCCATGTCAGAAAATCAACACATTTAGCTGAACTGCACCAATTTAGTGGTCAAAAATTCAAGCAGAAGCTTGTGGATGGCTACCAAAAGCGCCTTATTGCAGGTAAACTTGCCAAGGGACATGTAAGCAAATATTAACATTGCTGTATGTATACTTTTGACCCAGTAGAGCCATAATAAATTCATAAAAGAAGCAAACTTCATGAATGTTTTTTGTGACCAGCAAGTATGTGCTCCAATCACTTTTTGATTGATTGATTGAAACTGTTATTAGTAGATTGCACAGTTCAGTACATCCATCCATCCATCCATCTTCTTCCGCTTATCCGAGGTCAGGTCGCGGGGGCAGCAACCTAAGCAGGGAAGCCCAGACTTCCCTCTCCCCAGCCACTTCGTCCAGCTCTTCCTGTGGAACCCCGAGGCGTTCCCAGGCCAGCCGGGAGACAGTCTTCCCAACGTGTCCTGGGTCTTCCCCGCAGCCTCCTACCGGTCGGACGTGCCCTAAACACCTCCCTAGGGAGGCGTTCGGGTGGCATCCTGACCAGATGCCCGAACCACCTCATCTGGCTCCTCTCCATGTGGAGGAGCAGCGGCTTTACTTTGAGCTCCCCCCGGATGACAGAGCTTCTCACCCTATCTCTAAGGGAGAGACCCGCCACCCGGCGGAGGAAACTCATTTGGGCCGCTTGTACCCGTGATCTTGTCCTTTCGGTCATAACCCAAAGCTCATGACCATAGGTGAGGATGGGAACGTAGATCGACCGGTAAATTGAGAGCTTTGCCTTCCGGCTCAGCTCCTTCTTCACCACAACGGATCGATACAGCGTCCGCATTACTGAAGACGCCGCACCGATCCGCCTGTCGATCTCACCATCCACTCTTCCCTCACTCGTGAACAAGACTCCGAGGTACTTGAACTCCTCCACTTGGGGCAAGATCTCCTCCCCAACCCGGAGATGGCACTCCACCCTTTTCCGGGCGAGAACCATGGACTCGGACTTGGAGGTGCTGATTCTCATCCCAGTCGCTTCACACTCGGCTGCGAACCAATCCAGTGAGAGCTGAAGATCCTGGCCAGATGAAGCCATCAGGATCACATCATCTGCAAAAAGCAGAGACCTAATCCTGCAGCCACCAAACCGGATCCCCTCAACACCTTGACTGCGCCTAGAAATTCTGTCCATAAAAGTTATGAACAGAATGGGTGACAAAGGGCAGCCTTGGCGGAGTCCAACCCTCACCGGAAACGTGTCCGACTTACTGCCGGCAATGCGGACCAAGCTCTGACACTGATCATACAGGGAGCGGACCGCCACAATCAGACAGTCCGATACCCCATACTCTCTGAGCACTCCCCACAGAACTTCCCGAGGGACACGGTCGAATGCCTTTTCCAAGTCCACAAAACACATGTAGACTGGTTGGGCAAACTCCCATGCACCCTCAAGGACCCTGCCGAGAGTATAGAGCTGGTCCACAGTTCCACGACCAGGACGAAAACCACACCGTTCCTCCTGAATCCGAGGTTGGACTATCCGGCGTAGCCTCCTCTCCAGTACACCTGAATAGACCTTACCGGGAAGGCTGAGGAGTGTGATCCCACGATAGTTAGAACACACCCTCCGGTTCCCCTTCTTAAAGAGAGGAACCACCACCCCGGTCTGCCAATCCAAAGGTACTGCCCCCGATGTCCACGCGATGCTGCAGAGTCTTGTCAACCAAGACAGCCCCACAGCATCCAGTTCAGTACATATTCCGTACAATTACAACTAAATGGTAACACCCGAATACGTTTTTCAACTTGTTTAAGTCGGGGGGTCCACGTTAATTAATTCATGGTATCTATCACAAAAAAGTTGTAGAAATGATTGGAAACTCAAGACAGCCATGACGTTATGTTCTTTTCACGACTGTACATAAGCAGGTATATAAAAGATTATCTACGATACCACACGCAAAAAAACAGAATGTAAAAAAAAAAAAGTACATATTTGAATGTTTTTATTAGCGTTTTTACAAATAACAAAGTAGTTCCACGTGTCATTTTTCAGTACACGTTTGCCTCAAAAGCTGCCGTTTTTCACCTGTAATTAGTTTGATTGATGATGATATTTTCATCCCTGTTTTCTCCCGTGTTGCTGCTGACTTAAATGTGTGTTATTTGTATGATAGTTTTTCATTAATATTAGAAATAGCCGACTAAAGTGTGACATTTGGGTTTAACTGCTTGGAATTGAACTGTTTTTAAAGCTGGTTAATTTGACATCTATGCATGTGTGCCTTCTTAAATGTGTCGGGTTTAAGAACTTTTATTAGTGTATTTTGGTCTTTGCATCACATTTACAGGATATTAATTGTGTAATGCTTTCTAAAGCTGGACTCCCTATACAACTTTTGCAAGGTTGTAACGCATAATGTACGTGCACAGTCATACAGGGATGATTGTACAGTATAAGGATTGGGGTTAAATTGAGAAATTAGCATTATATTTTCTTAAGGAACTAATCCTAATGATGTACACTCTGCTGACCAGCTCCAAATTATTGGGGAATAATAATGTGTGCAACAGTCACTGCAATTTGTTTATAAGTACATTTTCAGTCAACGCACTGTCTTGGAAAAGCCTTTTTTGTTTATTAATTTGTTGTATTTTTTTCTTCATTAATAATAACTAGGATCAGTAATCGCTACAGTCGACCCTTGTCATGTCCTGGAATTTTTATTTTATTTTTGAGGGGTATTCTATATATTTTTGGACTAAATTAAGCATTCCCAAGCATCAAAATAGATTAAAAATATTATTGCTATAGTAGTATTTCCCACTAGATGAGACCCAACCAATCAGACATGCTGTCCAGTATCGTGGCCTCCGATTGGCTTAGCCTCAGGCCAGCCTTTACAGTGTGGAGGTGACTACAGGTAAAAGCCAGTAAATTAGAATATTTTGAAAAACTTGATTTATTTCAGTAATTGCATTCAAAAGGTGTAACTTGTACATTATATTTATTCATTGCACACAGACTGATGCATTCAAATGTTTATTTCATTTAATTTTGATGATTTGAAGTGGCAACAAATGAAAATCCAAAATTCCGTGTGTCACAAAATTAGAATATTACTTAAGGCTAATACAAAAAAGGGATTTTTAGAAATGTTGGCCAACTGAAAAGTATGAAAATGAAAAATATGAGCATGTACAATACTCAATACTTGGTTGGAGCTCCTTTTGCCTCAATTACTGCGTTAATGCGGCGTGGCATGGAGTCGATGAGTTTCTGGCACTGCTCAGGTGTTATGAGAGCCCAGGTTGCTCTGATAGTGGCCTTCAACTCTTCTGCGTTTTTGGGTCTGGCATTCTGCATCTTCCTTTTCACAATACCCCACAGATTTTCTATGGGGCTAAGGTCAGGGGAGTTGGCGGGCCAATTTAGAACAGAAATACCATGGTCCGTAAACCAGGCACGGGTAGATTTTGCGCTGTGTGCAGGCGCCAAGTCCTGTTGGAACTTGAAATCTCCATCTCCATAGAGCAGGTCAGCAGCAGGAAGCATGAAGTGCTCTAAAACTTGCTGGTAGACGGCTGCGTTGACCCTGGATCTCAGGAAACAGAGTGGACCGACACCAGCAGATGACATGGCACCCCAAACCATCACTGATGGTGGAAACTTTACACTAGACTTCAGGCAACGTGGATCCTGTGCCTCTCCTGTCTTCCTCCAGACTCTGGGACCTCGATTTCCAAAGGAAATGCAAAATTTGCATGGTTGGGTGATGGTTTGGGGTGCCATGTCATCTGCTGGTGTGGGTCCACTCTGTTTCCTGAGATCCAGGGTCAACGCAGCCGTTTACCAACAAGTTTTAGAGCACTTCATGCTTCCTGCTGCTGACCTGCTCTATGGAGATGGAGATTTCAAGTTCCAACAGGACTTGGCGCCTGCACACAGCGCAAAATCTACCCGTGCCTGGTTTACGGACCATGGTATTTCTGTTCTAAATTGGCCCGCCAACTCCCCTGACCTTAGCCCCATAGAAAATCTGTGGGGTATTGTGAAAAGGAAGATGCAGAATGCCAGACCCAAAAACGCAGAAGAGTTGAAGGCCACTATCAGAGCAACCTGGGCTCTCATAACACCTGAGCAGTGCCAGAAACTCATCGACTCCATGCCACGCCGCATTAACGCAGTAATTGAGGCAAAAGGAGCTCCAACCAAGTATTGAGTATTGTACATGCTCATATTTTTCATTTTCATACTTTTCAGTTGGCCAACATTTCTAAAAATCCCTTTTTTGTATTAGCCTTAAGTAATATTCTAATTTTGTGACACACGGAATTTTGGATTTTCATTTGTTGCCACTTCAAATCATCAAAATTAAATGAAATAAACATTTGAATGCATCAGTCTGTGTGCAATGAATAAATATAATGTACAAGTTACACCTTTTGAATGCAATTACTGAAATAAATCAAGTTTTTCAAAAGATTCTAATTTACTGGCTTTTACCTGTATGTAGGTGTTAATCCATGTCTAGAGGCCTCTCATAATATTAAAATAAGGTATTTACAATGTTTTATGATTAGAATGAATAATTCCTACTTTGCGGATTTTCATTTATGGTCAAGTCCGAAACCAAATAACAGCGATAAACGAGGGTTTACTCTAAAGCAACTTCTCATAATTATATTCTTCTATGCATGCAAGTTGAGTGTGTATTTGTACATAAACATTTATTTGCATACTTGTACCAGAAACAAGTTTTCTGTACTCTTAGCATGAGATGAGTTGGGAATCCTAAGAATGGTTGAAGTGCTTTATGGGTTGATTGGAGGCAAGTGTGGATATCTGTCAGTTATCATTTTATTTCTTTCTGCAGATGACATGACTTTGAAGGCTTTTTAGAGTTGCTAATTGCAGCACAACGCCTGGATTGTTTGGTGTTGTAGCCAATAACATAATATCACAGTATTAGCTTGACTTTGGAAGAACGTTTGCTTGTGTATTTGTTTGTAAAAGAATTCAGCTATTTTTGTAATTATTGTTTGAATATGTGTGTAACTTGGTCAATTTAACATGCAGACTGAAATAAACTGATTTTTATGCTCTTTTTTTTTTGGTGATATACAGTACGTGCTGTGGGGCTGTCTTGGTTGACAAGACTCTGCAGCATCGCGTGGACATCGGGGGCGGTACCTCTGGATTGGCAGACCGGGGTGGTGGTTCCTCTCTTTAAGAAGGGGAACCGGAGGGTGTGTTCTAACTATCGTGGGATCACACTCCTCAGCCTTCCCGGTAAGGTCTATTCAGGTGTACTGGAGAGGAGGCTACGCCGGATAGTCGAACCTCGGATTCAGGAGGAACAGTGTGGTTTTCGTCCTGGTCGTGGAACTGTGGACCAGCTCTATACTCTCGGCAGGGTCCTTGAGGGTGCATGGGAGTTTGCCCAACCAGTCTACATGTGTTTTGTGGACTTGGAGAAGGCATTTGACCGTGTCCCTCGGGAAGTCCTGTGGGGAGTGCTCAGAGAGTATGGGGTATTGGACTGTCTGATTGTGGCGGTCCGCTCCCTGTATGATCAGTGCCAGAGCTTGGTCCGCATTGCCGGCAGTAAGTCGGACACGTTTCCAGTGAGGGTTGGACTCCGCCAAGGCTGCCCTTTGTCACCCATTCTGTTCATAACTTTTATGGACAGAATTTCTAGGCGCAGTCAGGGCGTTGAGGGGATCTGGTTTGGTGGCTGCAGGATTAGGTCTCTGCTTTTTGCAGATGATGTGGTCCTGATGGCTTCATCTGGCCAGGATCTTCAGCTCTCACTGGATCGGTTCGCAGCCGAGTGTGAAGCGACTGGGATGAGAATCAGCACCTCCAAGTCCGAGTGCATGGTTCTCGCCCGGAAAAGGGTGGAATGCCATCTTCGGGGAGGAGATCTTGCCCCAAGTGGAGGAGTTCAAGTACCTCGGAGTCTTGTTCACGAGTGAGGGAAGAGTGGATGGTGAGATCGACAGGCGGATCGGTGAGGCGTCTTCAGTAATGCGGACGCTGTATCGATCCGTTGTGGTGAAGAAGGAGCTGAGCCGGAAGGCAAAGCTCTCAATTTACCAGTCAATCTACGTTCCCATCCTCACCTATGGTCATGAGCTTTGGGTTATGACCGAAAGGACAAGATCACGGGTACAAGCGGCCCAAATGAGTTTCCTCCGCCGGGTGGCGGGGCTCTCCCTTAGAGATAGGGTGAGAAGCTCTGTCATTCAGGGGGAGCTCAAAGTAAAGCCGCTGCTCCTCCACATGGAGAGGAGCCAGATGAGGTGGTTCGGGCATCTGGTCAGGATGCCACCTGAACGCCTCCCTAGGGAGGTGTTTAGGGCACGTCCGACCGTTAGGAGGCCACGAGGAAGACCCAGGACACGTTGGGAAGACTATGTCTCCCGGCTGGCCTGGGAACGCCTCGGGATCCCCCGGGAGGAGCTGGACGAAGTGGCTGGGGAGAGGGAAGTCTGGGCTTCCCTGCTTAGGCTGCTGCCCCCGCGACCCGACCTCGGATAAGCGGAAGAAGATGGATGGATGGATGGAGTACGTGTCAACTCATTTCCATGGAGTTCTTTGCAACTTTATGATCATTTCTCATCTGAGATCCACTTTGGCATAGAAGTGTTGTATTTAAGATGTTACAATGAGTTTACACAAGTTACACAATAGTTAAAATAGCTTTAATAACGTTAACATCTGCTTGAACTCTTTACAGAAAGTATTCACAGCGCTTCACTTTTTCCACATTTTATGTTACAGACTTATTCCAAAATGGAACAGTTCATTTTTGTCCTCAAAATTCCACACACAATACCCCATAATGACAATTTGAAATGTTTTTCTTACAAACCCCGTTTCCATATGAGTTGGGAAATTGTGCTAGATGTAAATATAAACGGAATACAATGATTTGCAAATCATTTTCAACCCATATTCAGTTGAATATGCTACAAAGACAACATATTTGATGTTCAAACTCATAAACATTTTTTTTTTTTTCAAATAATCATTAACTTTAGAATTTGATGGCAGCAACACGTGACAAAGAAGTTGGGAAAGGTGGCAATAAATACTGATAAAGTTGAGGAATGCTCATCAAACACTTATTTGGAACATCCCACAGGTGTGCAGGCTAATTGGGAACAGGTGGGTGCCATGATTGGGTATAAAAACAGCTTCCCAAAAAATGCTCAGTCTTTCACAAGAAAGGATGGGGCGAGGTACACCCCTTTGTCCACAACTGCGTGAGCAAATAGTCAAACAGTTTAAGAACAACGTTTCTCAAAGTGACATTGCAAGAAATGTAGGGATTTCAACATCTACGCTCCATAATATCATCAAAAGGTTCAGAGAATGTGGAGAAATCACTCCACGTAAGCGGCATGGCCGGAAACCAACATTGAATGACCGTGACCTTCGATGCCTCAGACGGCACTGTATCAAAAAGCGACATCAATCTCTAAAGGATATCACCACATGGGCTCAGGAACACTTCAGAAAACCACTGTCACTAAGTACAGTTGGTCGCTACATCTGTAAGTGCAAGTTAAAGCTCTACTATGCAAAGCGAAAGCCATTTATCAACAACACCCAGAAACGCCGCCGGCTTCTCTGGGCCCGAGATCATCTAAGATGGACTCATGCAAAGTGGAAAAGTGTTCTGTGGTCTGACGAGTCCACATTTCAAATTGTTTTTGGAAATATTCGACATCGTGTCATCCGGACCAAAGGGGAAGCGAACCATCCAGACTGTTATCGACGCAAAGTTGAAAAGCCAGCATCTGTGATGGTATGGGGGTGCATTAGTGCCCAAGACATGGGTAACTTACACATCTGTGAAGGCACCATTAATGCTGAAAGGTACATACAGGTTTTGGAACAACATATGCTGCCATCTAAGTGCCGTCTTTTTCATGGACGCCCCTGCTTATTTCAGCAAGACAATGCCAAGCCACATTCAGCACGTGTTACAACAGCGTAGCTTCGTAAAAAAAAGAGTGTGGGTACTTTCCTGGCCCGCCTGCAGTCCAGACCTGTCTCCCATCGAAAATGTGTGGCGCATTATGAAGCCTAAAATACCACAGCGGAGAACCCGGACTGTTGAACGACTGAAGCTCTACATAAAACAAGAATGGGAAAGAATTCCACTTTCAAAGCTTCAACAATTAGTTTCCTCAGTTCCCAATCGTTTATTGAGTGTTGTTAAAAGAAAAGGCCATGTAACACAGTGGTGAACATGCCCTTTCCCAACTTCTTTGTCACGTGTTGCAGCCATGAAATTCTAAGTTAATTATTATTTGCAAAAAAAAAATAAGGTTTATGAGTTTGAACATCAAATATGTTGTCTTTGTAGCATATTCAACTGAATATGGGTTGAAAAGGATTAGCAAATCATTGTATTCCGTTTATATTTACATCTAACACAATTTCCCAACTCATATGGAAACGGGGTTTGTAAATACAGTAAGTATTCACAGCCTTTGCTCAAGACTTTGTTGATGCACCTTTGGCATGAAGTCTTTGTGAATGCAATGCCACAAGCTTGGCACACCTCTCTTTGGCCTGTTTCGCCCATTCCTCTCTGTAGCACCTCTCAAGCTCCAGCTGGTTGGATGGGAAAGGTTGGTTTTCATCCAGGATGTCTCTGTACTATCGTACTTTGTCAACAAATGCGTGAGCAAATTGTTGAACAGTTTAAGAAAAACCTTTCTCAACCAGCTATTGCAAGGAATTTAGGGATTTCACCATCTACGCTCCGTAATATCATCAAAGGGTTCAGAGAATCTGGAGAAATCACTGCACGTAAGCAGCTAAGCCCGTGACCTTCCATCCCTCAGGCTGTACTGCATCAACAAGCGACATCAGTGTGTAAAGGATATCACCACATGGGCTCAGGAACACTTCAGAAACCCACTGTCAGTAACTACAGTTGGTCGCTACATCTGTAAGTGCAAGTTAAAACTCTCCTATGCAAGGCGAAAACCGTTTATCAACAACACCCAGAAATGCCGTCTGCTTCTTTGGGCCTGAGCTCATTTAAGATGGACTGATACAACGTGGAAAAGTGTTCTGTGGTCTGACGAGTCCACATTTCAAATTGTTTTTGGAAACTGCGGACGTCGTGTCCTCCGGACCAAAGAGGAAAAGAACCATCCGGATTGTTAAGTTGAAAAGCCAGCATGTGTGATGGTATGGGGGTGTATTAGTGCCCAAGACATGGGTAACTTACACATCTGTGAAGGCGCCATTAATGCTGAAAGGTACATACAGGTTTTGGAGCAACATATGTTGCCATCCAAGCAACGTTACCATGGACGCCCCTGCTTATTTCAGCAAGACAATGCCAAGCCACGTGTTACATCAACGTGGCTTCATAGTAAAAGAGTGCGGGTACTAGACTGGCCTGCCTGTAGTCCAGACCTGTCTCCCATTGAAAATGTGTGGCGCATTATGAAGCCTAAAATAGCACAACGGAGACCCCCGGACTGTTGAACAACTTAAGCTGTACATCAAGCAAGAATGGGAAAGAATTCCACCTGAGAAGCTTCAAAAATGTGTCTCCTCAGTTCCCAAACGTTTACTGAGTGTTGTTAAAAGGAAAGGCCATGTAACACAGTGGTGAACATGCCCTTTCCCAACTACTTTGGCACGTGTTGCAGCCATGAAATTCTAAGTTGATTATTATTTGCAAAAAATAAATAAAGTTTATGAGTTTGAACATCAAATATGTTGTCTTTGTAGCATATTCAACTGAATATGGGTTGAAAAGGATTTGCAAATCATTGTATTCCGTTTATATTTACATCTAACACAATTTCCCAATTGGACAATTGGATGGTGGTCCAATTCTGGACCACCATCCGCCGCCTCAGGAAGGGGAAGCAGTGCACTATCAACACCGTGTATGGTGAGGATGGTGTTCTGCTGACCTCGACTGCGGATGTTGTGGATCGGTGGAGGGAATACTTCGAAGACCTCCTCAATCCCACCAACACGTCTTCCTATGAGGAAGCAGTGCCTGGGGAGTCTGTGGTGGGCTCTCCTATTTCTGGGGCTGAGGTTGCTGAGGTAGTTAAAAAGCTCCTCGGTGGCAAGGCCCCGGGGGTGGATGAGATCCGCCCGGAGTTCCTTAAGGCTCTGGATGCTGTGGGGCTGTCTTGGTTGACAAGACTCTGCAGCATCGCGTGGACATCGGGGGCGGTACCTCTGGATTGGCAGACCGGGGTGGTGGTTCCTCTCTTTAAGAAGGGGAACCGGAGGGTGTGTTCCAACTATCGTGGGATCACACTCCTCAGCCTTCCCGGTAAGGTCTATTCAGGTGTACTGGAGAGGAGGCTACGCCGGATAGTCGAACCTCGGATTCAGGAGGAACAGTGTGGTTTTCGTCCTGGTCGTGGAACTGTGGACCAGCTCTATACTCTCGGCAGGGTCCTTGAGGGTGCATGGGAGTTTGCCCAACCAGTCTACATGTGTTTTGTGGACTTGGAGAAAGCATTCGACCGTGTCCCTCGGGAAGTCCTGTGGGGAGTGCTCAGAGAGTATGGGGTATCGGACTGTCTGATTGTGGCAGTCCGCTCCCTGTATGATCAGTGCCAGAGCTTGGTCCGCATTGCCGGCAGTAAGTCGGACACGTTTCCAGTGAGGGTTGGACTCCGCCAAGGCTGCCCTTTGTCACCCATTCTGTTCATAACCTTTATGGACAGAATTTCTAGGCGCAGTCAAGGCGTTGAGGGGATCTGGTTTGGTGGCTGCAGGATTTGGTCTCTGCTTTTTGCAGATGATGTGGTCGTGATGGCTTCATCTGGCCAGGATCTTCAGCTCTCACTGGATCGGTTCGCAGCTGAGTGTGAAGCGACTGGGATGAGAATCAGCACCTCCAAGTCCGAGTCCATGGTTCTCGCCCGGAAAAGGGTGGAGTGCCATCTCCGGGTTGGGGAGGAGATCTTGCCCCAAGTGGAGGAGTTCAAGTACCTGGGAGTCTTGTTCACGAGTGAGGGAAGAGTGAATCGTGAGATCGACAGGCGGATCGGTGCGGCGTCTTCAGTAATGCGGACGCTGTATCGATCCGTTGTGGTGAAGAAGGAGCTGAGCCGGAAGGCAAAGCTCTCAATTTACCGGTCGATCTACGTTCCCATCCTCACCTATGGTCATGAGCTTTGGGTTATGACCGAAAGGACAAGATCACGGGTACAAGCGGCCGAAATGAGTTTCCTCCGCCGGGTGGCGGGGCTCTCCCTTAGAGATAGGGTGAGAAGCTCTGTCATCCGGGAGGAGCTCAAAGTAAAGCCGCTGCTCCTCCACATGGAGAGGAGCCAGATGAGGTGGTTCGGGCATCTGGTCAGGATGCCACCCGAACGCCTCCCTAGGGAGGTGTTTAGGGCACGTCCGACCGGTAGGAGGCCGCGAGGAAGACCCAGGACACGCTGGGAAGACTATGTCTCCCGGCTGGCCTGGGAACGCCTCGGGGTCCCACAGGAAGAGCTGGACGAAGTGGCTGGGGAGAGGGAAGTCTGGGCTTCCCTGCTTAGGCTGCTGCCCCCGCGACCCGACCTCGGATAAGCGGAAGAAGATGGATGGATGGATGGATGGACAATTTCCCAACTCATATGGAAACGGGGTTTGTAAATACAGTAAGTATTCACAGCCTTTGCTCAATACTTTGTTGATGCACCTTTGGCATGAAGTCTTTGTGAATGCAATGCCACAAGCTTGGCACACCTCTCTTTGGCCTGTTTCGCCCATTCCTCTCTGCAGCACCTCTCAAGCTCCAGCTGGTTGGATGGGAAAGGTTGGTTTTCGTCCAGGATGTCTCTGTACTATCGTACTTTGTCAACAAATGCGTGAGCAAATTGTTGAACAGTTTAAGAAAAACCTTTCTCAACCAGCTATTGCAAGGAATTTAGGGATTTCACCATCTACGGTCCGTAATATCATCAAAGGGTTCAGAGAATCTGGAGAAATCACTGCACGTAAGCAGCTAAGCCCGTGACCTTCCATCCCTCAGGCTGTACTGCATCAACAAGCGACATCAGTGTGTAAAGGATATCACCACATGGGCTCAGGAACACTTCAGAAACTCACTGTCAGAAACTACAGTTGGTCGCTACATCTGTAAGTGCAAGTTAAAACTCTCCTATGCAAGGCGAAAACCGTTTATCAACAACACCCAGAAACGCCGTCGGTTTCGCTGGGCCTGAGCTCATCTAAGATGGACTGATACAAAGTGGAAAAGTGTTCTGTGGTCTGACGAGTCCACATTTCAAATTGTTTTTGGAAACTGTGGACGTCGTGTCCTCCGGACCAAAGAGGAAAAGAACCATCCGGATTGTTAAGTTGAAAAGCCAGCATGTATAGTAGAGGCAGTATAGTACCGTTTTTACCGTCATCTGAACAAACATGCCAGGTAAAAAATCCATCTAATATATCGAAAATATTGTCGGACTATAAGAACATTTTAAAATAATTTTAAAAAATTAAAAAAATAAATACAATTCACATTGTCATTATAGAGTATTGTCTGTAGAATTTTGAGGACAAAAATTGATGTATTCCCTTTTGGAATAAAGTCAAAACATAACACAATGTGGAAACAGTGAAGCGCTGTGAATACTTTCTGGATGCACTGTATATTGTTGCGTTTTGGACCAGTTGTTCCTCCCAGGGAATTCAAGTCACAAGTCGCTCCCAAGCTTTTTACGACACTTAAAGCTGAGTTGAAAAACCACCAGAGACAGAATAGGTATTTTGTTGTATATTTTCAAAGCTTTGCAAATATTTTGAGACCAGTCCAGCATAGAACATTCTATCGCCCCGCCAAAATGGTCTGTCCCCCGAAACACCCTCTCCCCCCTTAAGTCCCTGGCAGTCCTCTGTCTCTAGCCAAAACAAATGCTTATTATCGCTTCTTCTTACATTCCAAAGAATTCAAGGTTAACACACACAGGTTACTTGCAGACAAAGCAGCAAGAGAAGAAATGGAAAACACGAGCTGTTTTCAAATATGACTATGAAATAAAAGAAGTACAACTTAAATTCGGATATATGTAAATATCTTCCTCCGACAATTCCCCCTTCAGATCTTCTAAAAAGATCTTTATCACTAGTACAACACTTCTAAAATACGCCCCTCTTTGAGCAAGCTAGTAAAAAATTAAAAGCATAGTTACTAACTCTAATTACTAAGTTGCTAATTCTAACTCGCATTTTTAACCACGCTGGTGAAAATGTCAAATAAAGCTGGTGTGAAACATAATCTCATATTTTTGTGGTTGTCAAACCTGTCAGTTGTTGATGAAATCAAATGTTCTTCAGCTCTTCAAAAGTTAGGAAATACATTCTTACGTAATGTCAAAAACATTGGAAGATGCTCCCGTAAATTATAAAAAATATCAATTAAATTGTCTATTTCGTATAAATTTGAAATGTACCCATTTCTAAAATAATTGGTTTTGTTCAAATGATTTCATTATGCTTCTCTGTGGGGTCAATAAGTGGGAAAAAAATGTAATGAGAAAACAACGGACCAATGATTACATCATTGGCGTTGTTCGGCCTATTTTAGGGGGGCTCAAGCCCCCCTAAAATATTCTTAAGCCCCCCTAAATAATTTGGTGTTTTTTTGTTTTTTTTTACAAATACATGCCGACATAGTCATTATAAAGTGGCCCAAATATGAGTTTAAATAAATAATCATATAACCTGTTATTATTCACTCAGTTTCCCCTCACTTCATAGCGTAAGGTAGAGAGCCCCTTTAGTGCGTCGGTATCCAATCCATTCCACTTGTTCATATAGAAAATGCCCACACCACTCAAATTCCAGTCCGCATTTTCTCTGCGACCTTGCTTGCGGTCCTGCAGGTGTACGAAGCACATTATCTTCCTTTACAATGAGTGAAGCTGCACAAAACCTTGTGTGTGCAATTTTAAATCATTTAGTTTTTAAGTTTTGTGTTTCTTGTAGAATCTATATAAAGTAATATACATTAGCCTATTGTTAAAATAATGAAAAAAACATCATTAAATATATTTGTTTTATTGTATTTTTCCATTAACAGCTGTTGTATTATTATAGGATGGCTTGTTAAACATTTCATAGGATTTTCAGAGGGAGGAAAAACCAAGACATTTAATATAACATGTAAAATGAATAAATACATAAAAAGAAAAAGAAAACAAAATGGTTAAAAGCAGGCCCGGTCCTAACCAATCTGGCGCCCTAGGCAAGATTTTAGGTGGCGCCCCCCTCCCCACATCGGCAGTGAAGTGTATATACTCACAAGAACCCGAATAGCTTTGTCTTTGACCTTTTTTTTACTTACAACTATACCTAATATATAAAGGGGTGGAAAAGTGACTATTACCTGCAGGGCAAACATTAGCTAACCAGAAGGCAATAATGTAAACAAAAAACACCTGCTTAAAAGATCTAATACAAATGTCCCTGAATGTAAGGTGGGAGTACTGTAATTACCTAACGTTACATTATTATTTTCCATAACAATTTAGCCCCCTCCACAATATTAACCCGACGTTAAAACAGAACTAGCTATTTATTGATTAGCAATTGCCGAATCATGTAACATTAGCTTAATGCTAAAAAGCCAGGTTTTGTAACAGACAAATAATTTCATGTAGGCTAACGTTACCTACCTGCTACCTCTGTCTTTTCTCGTTTCTCCTCTTCTTTTCTCTTTTTTCTTCCCTGGGCACCTGACAGTTTTGGCCGTTTTGACATCTTGTGTTGATTTTTTGATGTGGTGACGTCCAAAGAGAGTCATGATACGGGAAGGGAGGGGGCGCACCGTGCGGGGGGAGGAGGGGGTGCGTAATGTTGTAACAAATAATATTTCTATTAAATAGGCTTTACTTTGCATTTTAATTAACGTGAGATTATTTTTTTGTATTTAGAAATAATAGTAACAACTTTTTTTTTTTTTTTTTTTTTTTTCTCCAACATTTGTGGCACTGGCGTGGCGCCCCCTGATGGACGGCGCCCTTAGCATTTGCCTATACGGCCTATGCCACGGGCCGGCCCTGGTTAAAAGCCATCGTTCCGGGGAGCATTTCATTTCGTCCCGTGCATTTTTTTTAAATAATGATAATAACAATGAATAATTTCAAAGTCTTTGTTTGCCGTTTGGGAAGTTTTGTGCTTGCGCGTAACGTTCGCTCGCATCCTGTGCATCTCCTGGGGGCTAAGCCCCCCCTGTCCTTAAAAGCTAGTGACGCCCCTGGATTACAGTTTAACATTTGTTTTGTTAATCTATGTTTTTGTATTATTATGTGTTTTAAATCAGTGGTCCCCAACCAGCGGTCCGTGGATCGATTGTTACCGGGCCGCACAAGAAATTAAAAAAAATAAAAATGTATATATTTTTTTTTAATATTTTTTTTTTTTATTAAATCAACATAAAAAAACACAAGATACACTTACAATTAGTGCACCAACCCAAAAAACCTCCCTCCCCCATTTACACTCATTCACACAAAAGTGTTGTTTCTTTCTGTTATTAATATTGTGGTTCCTACATTATATATCAATATATATCAATACAGTCTGCAAGGGATACAGTCCGTAAGCACACATGCTGGTCCACTAATAGTACTAACCTTTAACACTTCATTTTACTCATTTTCATTCATTACTAGTTTCTATCTGTTTTTATATTGTTTTACTTTTTTTTTTATTCAAGAAAATGTTTTTAATTTATTTATCTTATTTTATTTTATAATTTTTTTTAAAAAGGACCTTATCTTCACCATACCTGGTTGTTCAAATTAGGCATAATAATGTGTTAATTCCACGACTGTATATATCAGTGTCGATTGATATCGGTATCGGTAATTAAAAAGTTGGACAATATCAGAATATCGGATATCAGCAAAAAGCCATTATCGGACATCCCTAGTTTAGTTCCAATTATTTCATTATGCTTCTCTGTGGGGTCAATAAGTGGAAAAAAAATGTAATGAGAAAACAATGGACCAATGATTACATTTTAACATTTGTTTTGTTAATGGCCCTGCGATGAGGTGGCGACTTGTCCAGGGTGTACCCCGCCTTCCGCCCGATTGTAGCTGAGATAGGCTCCAGTGCCCCCCGCAACCCCAAAAGGGAATAAGCGGTAGAAAATGGATGGATGGATGGATGGTTTTGTTAATCTATGTTTTTGTATTATTACCGTATTTTCCGCACTATAAGCCGCCCCGGGTTATTAGCCGCACCTTCAATGAATGGCATATTTCACAGTCTGACACTCTTATTATAAGAGCGAACACTGAGGAACTATTTTTCTGGTGTAATAACACATCGCCTTGCGACGTTAGCGCCAGCATTTGCTAGAGGTTTAGACAATAGGTAAGCTAGCTTCTGCGTCAGCAGCTGAATGGCTTTTGAGTTTGTAATGCACAACACAACACGACAGGACACCAAAGTATACTGACTGAAAAAACATGAACAATCATATTTCAGTCGCTGTAAAATATTAGCCCATATTTCATTTAGATCGACAGTGTATGTAGTTGTACTAACAAGTATGATCAGCTCCTATCATGATCAATATTAGTGACTTACTCGACTTGATGGACATTTGTCCCTTTAGTCAAGCGGGTAGGGGAAGTTTTTTCCCCGGTTGATTTTGGGTCCAGCAGGAGGAAAAACATTTTTACCACTGCAGGGTTTGTTAGTGCAAACAGTTCATCTTTTGTTGTTATGCAGTTCATTTTAGCAGTGTACTCCTAACGAGATACAAAAAGCCTTTCCATTGATAAAAAAAAACATTGTGTCCCTCTTAGTGCAGCAGAAGCAAATGTCTGTCAACATACAGTAGCTTAGCAAGCTTGACATTTACACGGTCCTAACTATCGACTCCCGTCACCAATGTTTCAACCTTGCTTCAAGGAAATTAGATTCCAGTAATGTGACCAAAATACGGTAAATATTGGACATATTACATATTGTTATGAATGCGTTTTGTTACTATATTATATACATATTTACAGCATGTATATAAAACGTGGGACTCCCATTAGCCACATCTTACGAGAATATTTTTTCATCCCTAGAATATAAAAATGTAAAAAACATCTATGTTGTTGTCTCTTGTAATGATTGAGACAGATAGAAAAAATAAAAAATAAAAAGTGCTGCAAAACATGTTTCAAATCAATTGTTCTGTATGATCTATCTATATTTGCATTTTTCATTTGAAGAATTGTATTTGTTAGAGAGAATGAACTCTCAGCAGTATTTTATTTGTGCTTTATTTGAAATACTATTAAAGGGGAACATTATCACAATTTCAGAAGGGTTAAAACCATTAAAAATCAGTTCCCGGTGGCTTATTTTATTTTTCGAAGTTTTTTTCAAAATTTTACCCATCACGCAATATCCCTAAAAAAAGCTTCAAAGTGCCTGATTTTAACCATCGTTATATACACCCGTCCATTTTCCTGTGACGTCACATAGTGATGCCAAGACAAACTAACATGGCGGATAGAACAGCAAGCTATAGCGACATTAGCTCGGATTCAGACTCGGATTTCAGCGGCTTAAGCGATTCAACAGATTACGCATGTATTGAAACGGATGGTTGTAGTGTGGAGGCAGGTAGCGAAAACCAAATTGAAGAAGAAACTGAAGCTATTGAGCCATATCGGTTTGAACCGTATGCAAGGGAAACCGACGAAAACGACACGACAGCCAGCGACACGGGAGAAAGCGAGGACGAATTCAGCGATCGCCTTCTAACCAACGATTGGTATGTGTTTGTTTGGCATTAAAGGAAACTAACAACTATGAACTAGGTTTACAGCATATGAAATACATTTGGCAACAACATGCACTTTGAGAGTGCAGACAGCCCATTTTAGGGCTGTCTGCATTTAAAAGTTTTTAAGCTAAATTATTGGTAAACACAGTTTATGTATAATAATTTATGTAAAACCGCGAGTAATGAATAAAGTTTTCATCAATTAATATATTCTGTAGACATACCCTCATCCGCCCTCTTTTCCTGAAAGCTGATCTGTCCAGTTTTGGAGTTGATGTTAGTATCTGCTTTGAGTGTCGCAGGATATCCACACATTCTTGCCATCTCTGTCGTAGCATAGCTTTCGTCGGTAAAGTGTTCGGAACAAACGACTGACCATCTCGTCGGCTTTCCCCACAGCCTCGTATTTTGAACAAATTTCGTCCAATTTCTTGCCACTTTGGCATCTTTGGGCCACTGGTGCAACTTGAATCCGTCCCTGTTCGTGTTGTTACACCCTCCGACAACACACCGACGAAAGTGAGAAAATGGCGGATTGCGTCCCGAGAGCGAATAATAGAAAGGCGTTTAATTTGCCAAAATTCACCCATTTAGAGTTCGGAAATCGGTTAAAAAAATATATGGTCTTTTTTCTGCAACATCAAGGTATATATTGACGCTTACATAGGTCTGGTGATAATGTTCCCCTTTAAAGTTGAAAAGGTAAGCAGTTTTGTCCCTTGGAATTTTGTTCCCTTACTGGAGGTTAAGGATGTATATCGTTAAGATTTTATATTCTTGTCGGTACTACATGTAGTGGTGGAAATAAAGATTTTAAAAATGCATTTTTATTAAAAATTTTATTGGCACAAAAAAAATCATATGGTCAACATTAATATCACAATTTTTTACATATTTTTTAACCTGCCAGTTTTATAGCATCTGTACTATAAACCAAACACATTTGGGATTACCGGTATGTGTTTTAAATCAGTGGTCCCAAATGCTTGAAAATGTGTCCCATGGGGGGGATATGGTATTTATTTTTATTTTTTTGTCACAAAAAAATACAATCATGTGTGCTTACTAGAGATGCGCGGTTTGCGGGCACAACCGCGGGGTCCGCGGATTATCCGCGGATCGGGCGGTTGAAATTAAAAAAAATTAGATTTTATCCGCGGGTCGGGTCGGGTCGGGCGGTTGAAATTAAAAAAAAATTAGATTTTAAATAGATTCAGGCGGGTGGCAGTTAAACCAATTGGTAAATATATATACATAGTTAAATGTTGTTACCCACATACGAAAAACGAGCAGGCACCTGCAGCATATGCCACAACAGAAGAAAAAAAAAAAAAGAGATGGACACTTTTACGGAGCGGAGAAGGGACGCCTCGCCGGGGTCCGGGACCGAGGCCCCTTCCCCCGAGAGGGCCCCACCGGGAGCCGTAGCTGAGGCGATCCGCGAGAAGGGCCCGACGCACGTCCAGGGTCACCACCGCGCCCACCGCACCGACACCCCGCCTCGTCCGCCTTCGCCGCGGCCGGCGTCACGCGCAGCAGGTAAGCAGCTTACCTGCCCGCCACCCCCGTGGCCGGGGGCGCGTAACAGGGGTCACTCCGCGCGCAGTGCGCTCACGAAAGGGGTGGGGCTCACCCTGGTTGATATAGACAGCAGCTAGGACGGTGGCCATGGAAGTTGGAACCCGCTAAGGAGTGTGTAACAACCCACCTGCCGAATCAACTAGCCCTGAAAATGGATGGCGCTGGAGCGTCGGGCCCATATACCCGGCCGTCGCCGGCAGCGAGACGCGCTTGGAGGTGCGCTCAGCGCGGCTCCCATATGATTGCGCACTGGTGTGCGTCTGGGTCGTGACAGCGTGGCACGCGAATGTCTGTGCTGCATTGGATCAGTCTCCTTTCTTTAACAGGCAAAAGCTTTATAACCTCACCATACCTGCCAACTTTTGAAATCAGAAAAACCTAGTAGCCAGGGCCCAAGGGCCGCAGGCCCCGGTAGGTCCAGGACAAAGTCCTGGTGGAGGGTTCAGGGCTTCGCCCCCCGACGCAAAATGATTATTAGCATTCAGACAGGTTAAAATGTTGCTAAAACCATCACTTTTCTATCAGTCACAGTGACTTTTCAAAACAAAAATATTACAGCAAAAATCATATGGGTTGATTGACATGTTTATTCTGTAAGCTAACTTCAATAGTTTGAAATTATTTTGACAGTTAATGCCAGTTATCCTGTCAACCTTTCACAAGACTTCAATTTGTTCATTGAAAGTATAAACACTTTTTACAGTAAACAAATGGTAAAACAGTACTAAACAATTCCATTAAAAAAAAAATTGGTGTCATTATTAACTTTCTGTCCAAGCTTGTATAATCTACTGCCTTGTTCAATTGTAAAAAATATTCTGTGCCTAAAATTCACATTTCTATCACAATTATCATACTGTAAACATGGTAAGCTAACTTCATTAAAATTAATAGTCCTGTCAATAGCATGGAATTACAATTCAAATGTAGTTTTTTTGTAAGCTTTTCAAAAGAATTCAAAATATGAAAAATTAATGAAAATTAATTTAAGCCATCAGACACTTGAAAAGTGGCACATCACATCTCTAATCAGAATCAGAATCAGAATCAGAATCAGCTTTATTGTCATTACGCAAGGTAACGAGATTGAGGCCATTCCATACAGTGCGATGTGTGCATGCTAGAAAAACAATGTGCAAATATATAAAAATTTAAAAAAATCATTTGTAATCATTTGAACTTTTCAACAGAAATAGCACTGCAAAAATATTAAGGACATACTTCTGTATTTTGGTAGTTATGCTGTCAACATTTAACAAGATTTCTTCAACTTGGACTTGAAAGCATAAATAGTATAAACACTTTTAACAGTATGTCGTGCTGTGAAATACAGCCGACAGGATTGCGCACCAAACACGAAGCAAGGCCAAAGCGCATGCATGGTGCAGGAGAACAAAGGACTTCTTTCATTTAAGGTTTGTGATAAACCATCAAACTCATTCGTTAAAAGGACTCTATAGTAATATAAAGCGAATTTTTCTGGACATTATCATGCAAGAAAAGTTTATTTTTGGGACCGCGATCACCACGTAATGATTTTTAAAGGTTGCATTACAAACATTTAACTGTCCCATGTGATCAGCCAGTGCGATTGGAAATCCATGCTCAATTATTGCCTCCGTAAATAAAACTTCGGGCGGGTGCGGGCGGATGGCGGGCGGGTGCAGTTCTGATCAAACGTTACATCGGGTGGATGGTGGATGGTTGACGACTTTCTGACGCGGTTGCGGATGAAATAATTGCCTATCCGCGCATCTCTAGTGCTTACTGACTGTATCCCTGCAGACTGTATTGATCTATATTTATATGTAATGTAGGAACCAGAAATATTAATAACAGAAAGAAACAACCCTTTTGAACGAATGAGTGTGAATGAGTGTAAATGGGGGAGTGAGGTTCTTTGGGTTGGTGCACTAATTGTAAGGGTATCTTGTGATTTTTATGTTGATTTAATTTAAAAAAAAAAAAAAAAAAAAAATTAATTTTTTTTATTTCTTGTGCGGTCCACGGACCGGTACCGGGCCCGGTGGTTGGGGACCACTGTTTTAAATGACTAGATTTGTATTTTATTTTGAAAGAAGAAAAAAAAAAAGCTCCATACTTTCAACAATAACTTTTTTTCTCTGCAGTACCGCCATATGCCTGCGTGGCGCTGCTTCAAATTGCGCACGTTACAGCCCTATTTCCCAGAATCCTTTGCTGGCTTTTCACCCCTCATAGTTTGTCCATCCGGGTTCTTACTTCCTTTTCCTCTGTGCCCAGATGCGATGAGGACGTAGGTAACATTTGGACTTCTTATAATCCGAATCCATCCTTGTCGAAGGCTTCACCGAACAACGCCAAAATGACCGAGCAGATGACAGTGAGGGGGACCCTCAAGGGGCACAGTGGATGGGTCACGCAGATCGCCACGACGCCTCAATATCCCGACATGATTCTATCGGCGTCCCGAGGTGAGGTTCCTCCCGCCGGCTCCGCCAACATGGCTGTGCTAGCATAAAGTCCGCTAGCTAGTTGCTTGTCGTAATGTACAATAAACGGCAGTGATATTGTGAATGATTAATAAACATATCCTTAAAGGAATACATTCTTTATAACTTACTGCTTAGTAACTCATTCTGGCCAGGCTTGAGAATAAACGAATTATAGCCGCGGTTCTTATTAGCTAACGTTAGCTCTAACTGTAGTAGCTTTATCATTAATAGCCGATGTTCTTTGAGTACAAAATCCATATTTGTGTAAATAAAGTTTAAGTGTGTCTGCACAAGTAAGTATTTTAAGGTAATGTCCCCTGGATATACATATTAAAACTTTAATTCATTAATAACCAATGTTCGTTGAGTATTTGTGTAATCAAAGTTTAAGTTCATTTAATTTTTTTTCATTTCATTTTTATTTATCTCCTTCATTGATCGATAGACTATTACACCTCAATTATACATTTACACACCAATGCCTGAGAAGGAGCAGGATGAAGAAAAATCTTATATTTTCCTGCCCCCTTCAACATAATAGTAGTCTTACTTAATGATATCATATACACCAACATCTACATCCAAATATAACGAAAACAAACAAAAAAACACAAGTGCAAATCTTCATGAAGTATAAACCAAACAAAAGAAGTAATATACGCCTCACGGATGATACAAAACCAGGCAAAAAATAAGTAAAATAGTGAATAAAATGCAAAATGTAAACACTTATGATCTTATTGTTCTGTCTTTATATACTTTTTTCAATTGGAATATATTTTTACAATCTTTTATCTCATTGTAAAGGGAATTCCATAGTTTAACCCCCACCACTGATATACACATTTGTTTTAAAGTTGTCCTTGAATACTGATGTTAAAAATGACCTTTTCTTCTACGCTCTTCATTCTCAGAAGTGATGACAAATGTTTTTTTGTAAATTTGCTGGTAATGTTTTACTTTTAGCCTTAAACATGACACATAATGTCTGTAACTTTACTAGCTCCTGTGATTTCAATAAACCCCATCCATCCATCCATTTTCTACCGCTTATTCCCTTTTGGGGTCGCGGGGGGCGCTGGAGCCTATCTCAGCTACCATCGGGCGGAAGGCGGGGTACACCCTGGACAAGTCGCCACCTCATCACAGGGCCAACACAGATAGACAGACAACATTCACACTCACATCCACACACTAGGGCCAATTTAGTGTTTCCAATCAACCTATCCCCAGGTGCATGTCTTTGGAGGTGGGAGGAAGCCGGAGTACCCGGAGGGAACCCACGCAGTCACGGGGAGAACATGCAAACTCCACACAGAAAGATCCCGAGCCTGGGATTGAACCCAAGACTACTCAGGACCTTCGTATTGTGAGGCAGATGCACTAACCCCTCTGCCGAATTAATAAATAATGTTAGTGTATTTTAAGTATTCTACTTTATGAATAATCCTTATAGCTCTTTTCTGTAGTTGATACAATGCCTTTATGTTACTCTTATATGTTCCCCCACACAGTAGCTGATATATGGCAATATAAGTGCACAATACAATATACGTATTGCCCTATAATCTAACACATATTTTACCTTATTTAATATAAAAATACTCTTAGATATCTTTTTCCGTACATGTGCAATATGAGATTATGTCTGCTCAAGTAAGCATTGAAATACGGATGAGCGATATGGCCTTTTTTTAATATCTCGATATTTTTAGGCCATGTCACGATACGTGAGTTGTATCTCGATATTTTGCCTTAGCCTTGAATAAACACTTGATGCATATAATCACAGCAGTATGATGATTCTATGTCTACATTAAAACATTCTTGTTCATACTGCGTTAATATTTGCTCATTTTAAACTTTTATGCAGATAGGGAAATCACAACTAAGTTAATTGACCAAAAGTGTATTTATTAAGCAGTGGCACAAACATTCATGTCATTTCAAAACAGAAAGTGCAAGATTGTCAGAGACATTTTAAAACAAGCTATTAGTGCACTTTTGTGCATGATGTCACGAAGATGACATATCAAAACAACACTAAATTAAAGTGCACTTTTTGTACAGAACACCGCTACAATAGTTCAAAACAAATAAAGTGCACTTTAGTGCATGATGTCACACAAGATATTTCAATAAGTGTCAAATAAAAATGAGCTGCATAATAGGAAATCAAATAGTGTATGTCCTTCGCTATGTGGTAGGTTCCTGCGGCCGTTATCTCCTTGACTATTTTTTTCATACGGTGTTGATGTGGAAATGGTTGCCTCTGCATTTTGTTGGTGTGGCACCGGCCGGAGATGTTGACGTGCAGAGTTTCAAGCACTCTTCATTCTCTAGCGGGTGACTTTTAAAATCATGCTACAAATTAACAGTAATGCTACTTTTTGTAACAACGCTTTTGCTCCACACTTGACAAATTACGGTTGTCTGTTCGACATATTCCCGCTTGAAGCCAAACCACCGCCAGACTATGGACACCATGCTGTTTTTCTTGGGAATTAATTAGAGATAAATGCGTTAAAATGTAATATCGGAAATTATCTGTATCAGTTTTTTTTTTATATATATTTATATATATATATATATATATATATATATTAAATCAACATAAAAAACACAAGATACACTTACAATTAGTGCACCAACCCAAAAAACCTCCCACCCCCATTTACACTCATTCACACAAAAGGGTTGTTTATTTCTGTTATTAATATTGTGGTTCCTACATTATATATCAATATATATCAATACAGTCTGCAAGGGATACAGTCCGTAAGCACACATGATTGTGCGTGCTGCTGGTCCACTAATAGTACTAACCTTTAACACTTAATTTGACTCATTTTCATTAATTACTAGTTTCTATCTGTTTTTATATTGTTTTACTTTCTTTTTTTATTCAAGGAAATGTTTTTAATTTATTTATCTTATTTATTTTATTTTATTTTTAAAGTACCTTATCTTCACCATACCTGGTTGTCCAAATTAGGCATAATAATGTGTTAATTCTACGACTGTATATATCGGTTGATATCGGTACCGTATTTTCCGCACTATAAGGCGCACCGGATTATTAGCCGCACCTTCTATGAATTACATATTTCATAATTTTGTCCACCAATAAGCCGCCCCGGACTAAAAGCCGCGCCTACGCTGCGCTAAAGTGAATGTCAAAAAAACGCTGCGCTAAAGTGAATGTCAAAAAAACAGTCAGATAGTTCAGTCAAACTTTAATAATATATTGAAAACCAGCGTTCTAACAACTCTGTCCCAAAATGTACGCAAATGTGCAATCACAAACATAGTAAAATTCAAAATGGTGTAGAGCAATAGTAACATAATGTTGCTCGAACGTTAATGTCACAACACACAAAATAAACATAGCGCTCACCTTCTGAAGTTATTCTTCATTCGTAAATCCTTCGAATTCTTCGTCTTCGGTGTCCGAATTGAAAAGTTGTGCAAGCGTGGGATCCAAAATGGCCGGTTCCGTCTCGTAGAAGTCATCGGGAGTCAGTGTCGCTGTTGTTCTGTGAATCCTGCCTTCCGGAAAGCTCGGACCACAGTTGTGACCGAAATATCTGCCCAAGCATTTACGATCCACTGGCAGATGTTGGCGTATGTCGTCCGAGGCTGTCTGCCCGTCTTAGTGAAGGTGTGTTCGCCTTCGGAGCTGTGTGAAAAAAGCCACCCGGCCTCTTCGCGTAAACTTCCCTTAACCACTCGCTCATCTTTTCTTCATCCATCCATCCCTTCGAGTTAGCTTTTATGATGACGCCGGCTGGAAAGGTCTCTTTTGGCAAGGTCTTCCTTTTGAATATCACCATGAGTGGAAGTTAGCATGGCAAGCTAGAACCACAGTGAAGGATGACTTCTCATTCCCTGTGGAGCGAATATTCACCGTACGTGCTCCCGTTCCACAGTGCGGTTCAGTTGCTGTGAAATACGGTAGTAATCCGTGTGCGGATGGAGAGATTGCGTCTTTTTATGACCCGGATCGTTTAGTAGGAGCCATTTTGTGGTCTTTACAGATGTAAACAGGAAATGAAACGTACGGTGATATCCGCGCGTTTTTTCTTCTTCTTCCGGGGGCGGGTGAAGCGCTTCCTGTTCTATGGGGGCGGGTGAAGCGCTTCCTGTTCTATGGGGGCGGGTGCTTTCCTTGGCGGTTGCTTGCGTAGAAGAAGAAGCGCTTCCTGTTCTACCGGGAAAAAAGATGGCGGCTGTTTACCGAAGTTGCGAGACCGAAACTTTATGAAAATGAATCGTAATAAAGCGCACCGGGTTATTAGGCGCACTGTCAGCTTTTGAGAAAAATTGTGGTTTTTAGGTGCGCCTTATAGTGCGGAAAATACGGTAATTAAAGAGTTGGACAATATCGGATATCGGCAAAAAGCCATTATCGGACATCCCTAGAATTAATTCTTCCTTCATTTGTTACCAGATTGGCACCTTCTTTCTCTCGTATTACCACTCGCACCACAGCTAACGTTACCCATGCCGCTACCTCTCTGCTCCGCGAGGGCGTATCGTATGTGACGTACGTAAGAAGGTGTGCTTGTTTTATGTCTCTGTGAGGAGAGACAACAAAGAGCGATAAACGCTTATAGTGTAATACCCACAGCTAAAAGCAACTGTGAGAACGTATACTCGAATATCACGATATAGTAATTTTCGATATCGCACAGAGACAACCCCGCGATATATCGAGTACCGTATTTTCCGCACCATAAGGCGCCCTGGGTTATAAGCCGCGCCTTCAATGAACGGCATATTTCAAAACTTTGTCCACCTATAAGCCGCCCGGTGTTGTAAGCCGCATCTAACTGCGCTAAAGGAATGTCAAAAAAACAGTCAGATAGGTCAGTCAAACTTTAATAATATATTAAAAACCAGCGTTCTAACAACTCTGTTCACTCCCAAAATGTACGCAAATGTGCAATCACAAACATACGTATATCAACATGGACAGAGCTGCGTGAAAAAAGCCACCCGGCCTCTTCGCGTAAACTTAAACTTACCTTAACCACTCGCTCATCTTTTCTTCATCCATCCCTTCGAGTTAGCTTTTATGATGACGCCGGCTGGAAAGGTCTCTTTTGGCAAGGTCTTCCTTTTGAATATCACCATGGGTGGAAGTTTCTGGCCATTAGCATGGCAAGCTAGAACCACAGTGAAGGATGACTTCTCATTCCCTGTGGTGCGAATATTCACCGTATGTGCTCCCGTTGTATCCACAGTGCGGTTCACAGGAATATCAGTTGCTGTGAAATAGTAATCCGTGTGCGGATGGAGAGATTGCGTCTTTTCATGAACCGGATCCCTGACGCTTAGTAGGAGCCATTTTGTGGTCTTTACAGATGTAAACACACAAAGGAAATGAAACGTACGGTATATCCGCGCGCTTTTTCTTCTTCTACGCGGGCGGGTGGTTGCTTACAGTAGAAGAAGAAGCGCTTCCTGTTCTATGGGGGCGGGTGCTTACCTTGGCGGTTGCTTGCATAGAAGAAGAAGCGCTTCCTGTTCTACCGGGAAAAAAGATGGCGGCTGTTTACCGAAGTTGCGAGATCGAAACTTTATGAAAATGAATCGTAATATTAATCCATATATAAAGCGCACCGGGTTAAAAGCCGCACTGTCAGCTTTTGAGTAAATTTGTGGTTTTTAGGTGCGGCTAATAGTGCGGAAAATACGGTACTCGAATATCACGATATAGTAATTTTCGATATCGCACAGAGACAACCCCGCGATATATCGAGTATATCAATATATCACCCAGCCCTACTTTGAAAGATAATGTCCCCTGGATATACATATTAAAACTTAAAAATTTGTGGAAAATAAACAGTGATTATTCCCCACAGACAAGTCCATCATCATGTGGAAGCTGACCCGCGATGAAACAAACTATGGCATCCCTCAGCGGTCCCTGAAGGGTCACTCGCACTTTGTCAGCGATGTTGTCATCTCCTCTGATGGACAGTTTGCCCTGTCTGGAGCCTGGGACAGCACCCTCCGCCTGTGGGACCTCACCACGTAAGACCTGCCTGCCGCCTTACCCTGTGGTGTACTTTCACCCTCTTGCTCCTAGGTCTGTAGATTATTCCAATGTACTTGACTATATTGACATGTTTAGTATGTGTTTGTCGTAGACTCTTCCATCCCGATTGAGGCCATGTCCACACAAACGGATTAGACTCCTCGCACATTTTTCACGGTCCGTTAAGAAAATCTCCATCCACATGACTAAAATAAAAAAATCTGTACATATTAATCTTTTCACATTCCAGGGTGTACCCCGCCTTCCGCCCGATTGCAGCTGAGATAGGCTCCAGCACCCCCCGCAACCCCGAAAAGGGACAAGCGGTAGAAAATGGATGGATGGCATTCTTATATCAAAGATCTGTTCGCATACTAATCCATTCACATTCTGTCATCAGGGTCTCCTTCGGGTCATTAAATAGTATTGAAAGTCATCAAGTAGATTTTGTAAAAATTAAGGCCTTATATAGCAATTAAACAATGCCCAGAGGCATTAAAAAAATCATACAATTGCCATTGGCAACAAAAAAACAAATGGACAATTTTTTTTTTTTAAGCAAAAAATGCACTTCAAGATGTTCAGCATTAATTGAAGGTTTTTTTTGCTAACAGATTGAGTCTATTTTATGAGGTTTGTTTACCTAGTTAAGACAATTGTTGTTCACCCCACAATGGTTAAAAAAACACTAAAAAATTGCAAAATATGTTGCGTTTGAAAGGGTTATACACATTATATATTATGATTACACGAGTGCTTAATTTGGCCACTGTTAATGTAAACTTTAATTATTCAACATTGTCTAATGCTTACAATTTTGTCTTTACAGACAATTGTGGGTTTGACTAAGGAGCTGCAGCAAGACATGGGAATCAAAATTGTTCTAAGTTTCATTAAAAAGCATTACATTAGATTTGCTGATACCTGCAGAAACCGTAGTTCGGCCAATAAGCCAAAAACAAACACAGGTGATGCGGTTGTGCATTCTAATGCCCAAGTTCAATGAGATAATGCTGCACTTCTTTTTTTATCTGCCACACAAAAAGCTCAATTTGTAAGGATAAATACCGTATTTTCCGCACCATTAGCCGCACCTAAAAACCACAAATTTACTCAAAAGCTGACAGTGCGGCTTTTAACCCGGTGCGCTTTATATATGGATTAATATTAAGATTAATTTTCATAAAGTTTCGATCTCGCAACTTAGGTAAACAGCCGCCATCTTTTTTCCCGGTAGAACAGGAAGCGCTTCTTCTTCTACGCAAGCAACCGCCAAGGTAAGCACCCGCCCCCATAGAACAGGAAGCGCTTCTTCTTCTACTGTAAGCAACCACCCGCCCCCGGAAGAAGAAGAAAAACGCGCGGATATCACCGTACGTTTCCTTTGTGTGTTTACATCTGTAAAGACCACAAAATGGCTCCTACTAAGCGACAAGGATCCGGTTCATGAAAAGACGCAATCTCTCCATCCGCACACGGATTACTACCGTATTTCACAGCAACTGATATTCCTGTGAACCGCACTGTGGAACGGGAGCACGTACGGTGAATATTCGCACCACAGGGAATGAGAAGTCATCCTTCACTGTGGTTCTAGCTTGCCATGCTAACTTCCACCCATGGTGATATTCAAAAGGAAGACCTTGCCAAAAGAGACCTTTCCAGCCGGCGTCATCATAAAAGCTAACTCGAAGGGATGGATGAAGAAAAGATGAGCGAGTGGTTAAGGTAAGTTTAAGTTTACGCGAAGAGGCCGGGTGGCTTTTTTCACGCAGCTCTGTCCATGTTGATATACGTATGTTTGTGATTGCACATTTGCGTACATTTTGGGAGTGAACAGAGTTGTTAGAACGCTGGTTTTTAATATATTATTAAAGTTTGACTGACCTATCTGACTGTTTTTTTGACATTCCTTTAGCGCAGTTAGATGCGGCTTACAACACGGGGCGGCTTATTGGTGGACAAAGTTTTGAAATATGCCGTTCATTGAAGGCGCGGCTTTTAACCCAGGGCGCCTTATGGTGCGGAAAATACGGTACCCGTTTCCATGTAGCTGAGAAGCATTTTTAACATATCCGTATTCGAGTAGACATGGCCTGAATTTCAAATTAAGGAAACCATAGGAACTTGCTCACTACCGTAAATTTCGGACAATACCGTGCACTTAAATTGTCCCTTTTTCTCAAAAAAAAGTCAGTGCGCCTTATAACCCGGTGTGCCTAATGTACGTATTAATTCTGGTTGTGCTTATTTACCTTAAAGCAATTTTATTTGGTCAGGGTTTCCCCTAGATTGCCAAGATACCTATCGTATGGAGCCGTGGCCAATGTGAGCTCACATTTGCTACGATGCATACATGTTCTTTAAAAAAGCAACAACAAAAATAAGTATACATTAAAAACAATTTTGTTATAAATTTTAGTATTAATTGATTTTAGGTAGAAATATCTCATTTTACAATACCAGATCTATAGGGTACACTTATTAATGATGAAAAATTACATCTGCGATTCATTTTGATTTAACTATGAACAATTTGATTGACGCGATTAAATATTTTAATTGTTTGACAGCCCTAGTAATAACATATTTTCTTTACATACTACTGTTTTGCTGTATTTTTCAATTGTACAATGTACTTGGGTGAGATTTTTTTTCCCAAGAGAATTTGCCAATCCTTTTAGTCACTATTTCTTTATTAAAATTAGAAACAAACATAGCATCTATTTCTGGTGTTATTGTAGACTGTACTTGTGTTTAGAGACTTCTGTCACTCTATTCACAATAAAAACAACAAAAAGCGAGCTGCAAATAGCCAGGCACATGCTTTGCGCTGCTGCAAGCCTTCTTCTTGAAAGCCGTCAGCATCATCTTAAATTTTATAGATCGCTGTCGGCAGGTTTGTCGAATATATTAAAGTACGCGGGCATTCTGCCTCCGATCCAGACAGATTCGTTGCTTATGGCTTACACCCTTGCAACATTCGGTTTCCGCAGCGCTGTTCCGATGGGGCTCGTTAGCTTGGTTGGCAATAAAAGGTAAAACGAGCGTCAGATTGTCTTTTTTCTGGACATTACAATACTTTATATTGCTTTTTGTTTTCAAGCAAAAACTCAAATTTTAAGGTGATGTTTCATTAAGATGAACATTACACTCAAATCTGTCAGTTTTATTGCAATTTTGGTCATCTACGAAGCCGCACCGCTTGAATTGTCGGCGCAATACGGCTACTGCAGTCAGACTGTGCTTCAACATACAAGTATTATGGTGTGTGTGTTTATATGGATCTCAAAATTGCACCTAGTAGGAGACATTATCTGGCGTTTGTTTCGCAATGTTATGCAAAACCAACTTTTCTTGGTTCTTGCTGTTGTGTATTTGCGATCTACATTAGTCCCGAAAATGTGAGCGCGTCCGCCATTGCAGTCTGCAGAAGAAGCTTTTTTTCCATCCTCTTGTTGTGGGGCATTCATCCTCCGCTGTTGCCATCTAATATAAAGTAGCGTACAGTCTTAAATATATGTGGCAGTAGACTTGCTATGGAAGTGCTAAAACTACTGTTACAACAAAGATGAAGAGAAGACGCTGTCAAAGTGGAGCCATGTAAATAAGACCGCCCACAAAACACAAGTCTAGGAAGCGGCTCGAAGATGGTCTGTAAAACATCCATCCATGCAAAATATTGATCAAAGAACCACCATTGCATGTTATGTAGACTACCGTATTTTCCGCACCATAAGCCGCCCTGGGTTATAAGCCGCGCCTTCAATGAACGGCATATTTCAAAACTTTGTCCACCTATAAGCCGCCCCGTGTTATAAGCCGCATCTAACTGCGCTAAAGGGAATGTCAAAAAAACAGTCAGATAGGTCAGTCAAACTTTAATAATATATTAAAAACCAGCGTGATGTGGGCGCGCATGGAGTCGTATATCAACATGGATGGAGCTGCGTGAAAAAAGCCACCCGGCCTCTTCGCGTAAACTTCCCTTAAACACTCGCTCATCTTTTCCTCATCCATCCATCCCTTCGAGTTAGCTTTTATGATGACGCCGGCTGGAAAGGTCTCTTTTGGCAAGGTCTTCCTTTTGAATATCACCATGGGTGGAAGTTTCTGGCCATTAGCATGGCAAGCTAGAACCACAGTGAAGGATGACTTCTCATTCCCTGTGGTGCGAATATTCACCGTACGTGCTCCCGTTGTATCCACAGTGCGGTTCACAGGAATATCAAAAGTCAGTGGAACCTCGTCCATGTTGATAATGTTCTCTGGCCGGATCTTTTTTTCAGCTATCTTGTTTTTACAATATGCACGGAAAGTAGCCAGCTTTTCTTGAAAGTCTTTAGGCAGTTGCTGTGAAATAGTAGTCCGTGTGCGGATGGAGAGATTGCGTCTTTTCATGAACCGGAAACCTGTCGCTTAGTAGGAGCCATTTTGTGGTCTTTACAGATGTAAACACACAAAGGAAATGAAACGTAATATCCTCGCGCTTCTTCTTCTTCTACGGGGGCGGGTGGTTGCTTACAGTAGAAGAAGAAGCGCTTCCTCTTCTATGGGGGGCGGGTGCTTACCTTGGCGGTTGCTTGCGTAGAAGAAGAAGCGCTTCCGCTTCTACGGGGAAAAAAGATGGCGGCTGTTTACCGTAGTTGCGAGACCGAAACTTTATGAAAATGAATCTTAATATTAATCCATATATAAAGCGCACCGGGTTATAAGCCGCACTGTCAGCTTTTGAGTAAATTTGTGGTTTTTAGGTGCGGCTAATGGTGCGGAAAATACGGTACTTTAGTTTCCCATGCAACCCGAGACTATAGGAGACTCTGCGGCTAATTGAATGCAGGTGTTAATTTGAACGTTTACAGTAATTAAAATAAACATTAATTCCAGGATCCTCACCATAAAACTTGTATCAACTCCAAAGGCAATTTTTTAATGGCCCTCTTTTAATGACATTGAGGAAGCATGAAACTTCCTAACCTTGGGCCTCAGTGCAGTTTAATATTCCTCTGAACCGTCATGTCTCCTCAGTGGCGCCACCACTCGCCAGTTTGTGGGACACACCAAGGATGTCCTGAGCGTGGCCTTCTCTGCTGATAACCGACAAATTGTGTCTGGCTCCCGCGACAAGACTATCAAGCTGTGGAACACACTTGGAGTCTGCAAGTACACTATTCAGGTGCCAAACAATTTGTGCTCCCAAAGGCTAATTGACCGAGCGACATTTTGAATGTAGGTCTAAAGAAAACACTGCTGTCAAGTCAAAGTATTCTTGTTCATTATTAGGATGAAGGCCATTCTGAGTGGGTGTCGTGTGTGCGCTTCTCCCCCAACAGCAGCAACCCCATTATTGTGTCTTGTGGCTGGGACAAAATGGTCAAGGTATGTCGTCTTTACTTCCACATGATGCCACATGCCCGATGATTATTTAATGCATGTATTAGCTGAGTGTCACACTGATGAAACACTTCTACACATGAGGGCACATTGTACTGCTGACCTTGTCATTATGTGACCTACATGCCGCCATATGATGATGTTTTGCTCCCAGGTGTGGAACCTTGCCAACTGCAAGCTGAAGACAAACCACATTGGTCATACTGGCTACCTGAACACAGTGACCGTCTCTCCTGATGGCTCCCTGTGTGCATCTGGTGGAAAGGTAAACTAAACACTGTACTTTTACTACTAGCTTGCAGCCTTCAACTGTGATGAATCTCATTTGCCTGTCTGTTTATCATTGATGACAAAGAGGCTGTTTCTGAGTTTTACCTGCACCTTTTTGATATTTCTCTGGACAGTGAGGTTGCCTGTAAATAGTTAGATAATCCAGGCTGATTGGAGCGTTGTTGTTCCCTTCAGGATGGTCAGGCCATGCTGTGGGACCTGAATGAAGGCAAGCACCTCTACACCCTGGACAGCGGAGACACCATCAACGCCCTCTGCTTCAGCCCCAACCGTTACTGGCTGTGTGCCGCCACTGGCCCCAGTATCAAGATCTGGGTAAACCCTTACTGTTCCATGCTTTGTATTGGTTGTGCTGTGTAAAAGCGGTGATGAGACTTCAAATGCCAACTGTATTATTTGATGATAAAGAGGCTGTTTCTGAGTGTTGTGGAAACCAAACTGCTGTTGTCTAAATTGACTGCATTTACTGACAACACACTTGTGTGTGCAGGATCTGGAGGGCAAGATTATTGTGGATGAGCTGAGACAGGAGGTGATCAGCACAAACAGCAAGGCTGAGCCCCCACAATGCACCTCTCTGGCCTGGTCTGCCGATGGACAGGTACTATTTACCTTTTTGTGTTCAACCGTGATTGTGTTTGTGCATCCCCAGTGATTATACCTATTCACTTAAAAATCTGATGTCTTCTGATGACAATCCTGCAATTATGAGGGGCAAAAACATTTCTGTATTTTTGTATTTGTTCTACGCAATGACACTTTTTGAATTCTAACCATTATGTTTTGTTTTTATACAGACCCTGTTTGCTGGCTACACTGACAACCTTATCAGAGTGTGGCAGGTTACTATTGGAACCCGATAAGAACTTTTCATCAAAGTAACTTTGAATAAAAGACAGTTTGAAAGAACGTGGTATATGTGGATTTAATACTCCTTACTGAACTGTTGTTTCTATTAAAAGGAAATACGTTATTATAAAACACTTGCAAGTAGAAAGTTAGCTAAATGGAGTACATGGTCCCCATTTAACCTCAGCTTTTGTCTACATTTGTGTTTTATATAATGCACAATAAGAGTATGAAGTGTTTTTACACACATCATTGTGTACATAAACAGACCTATTAAAGTGTCCTAGTCTGCCCACTAGATAACATACCTGCCAACTTCTCCGGTTTTCCCGTAATTAGTACGGTTTTCATCAACCTATTCCGGGTTACGGTTGCAGTGATAAAAAATACGGTTTTTCATTAATTAAAAAAAAAAAGGGTGAAAACTACGCGAATTGCACCTTGTGCAGACAAGATTTTTCGATCAGACACGGAGGAATTAGCGATGTAAAAGACCACGTTGGGACAAAAAAACACAAGTCTAATGCCGTTGCTAGCGATACAAGTGGAAAACTTTCAACGTTTTTCATCGCCCAAACAGATTCTTTGGATGTGATAAATGCCGAAGTTTTATTTACGGAGGCAATAATTGAGCATGGACTTCCAATCGCACTGGCTGATCACATGGGACAGTTAAATGTTTGTAATGCAACCTTTAAAAATCATTACGCGGTGATCGCGGTCCCAAAAATAAACTTTTCTTGCATGATAATGTCCAGAAAAACTCACTTTATATTACTATAGAGTCCTTTTAACGAATGAGTTTGATGGTTTATCACAAACCTTAAATGAAAGAAGTCCTTTGTTCTCCTGCACCATGCATGCGCTTTGGCCTTGCTTCGTGTTTGGTGCGCAATCCTGTCGGCTGTATTTCACAGCACGTCTTTGACAACTTGAAGTGGCATAAAACATTTAAAACAAAGGGGTTATAGGAACAATCACTTTCAGTGTTTTATGCCACTTCAAGTTGTCAAAGACGGTATGCTGGTGCCCGACTGCCACAAGTGGAACAAACATTTGAAACAAAGGGGTTATAGGAACAATCACTTTCAGTGTTTTATGCCACTTCAAGTAAACTTATAAAGTTACCATATCATTTTTGCAGTATGATCAATCTGATAGAATAAATTTGGATTTTAGCCACAAAAAGGTAATGACACCAATGTTATCTATTGGAATTGTTTAGTACTGTTATACTGTTAAGTGTTTATACTATTTATGCTTTCAAGTCCAAGTTGAAGAAATCTTGTTAAATGTTGACAGCATAACTACCAAAATACAGAAGTATGTCCTTAATATTTTTGCAGTGCTATTTCTGTTGAAAAGTTAAAATGATTACATTAGAGATGTGATGTGCCACTTTTCAAGTGTCTGATGGCTTAAATTAATTTTCATTAATTTTTCATATTTTGAATTCTTTTGAAAGGCTTACAAAAAAACTACATTTGAATTGTAATTCCATGCTATTGACAGGACTATTAATTTTAATGAAGTTAGCTTACCATGTTTACAGTATGATAATTGTGATAGAAATGTGAATTTTAGGCACAGAATATTTTTTACAATTGAACAAGGCAGTAGATTATACAAGCTTGGACAGAAAGTTAATGACACCAATTTTTTTTTTTAATGGAATTGTTTAGTACTGTTTTACCATTTGTTTACTGTAAAAAGTGTTTATACTTTCAATGAACAAATTGAAGTCTTGTGAAAGGTTGACAGGATAACTGGCATTAACTGTCAAAATAATTTCAAACTTGAAGTTAGCTTACAGAATAAACATGTCAATCAACCCATATGATTTTTGCTGTAATATTTTTGTTTTGAAAAGTCACTGTGACTGATAGAAAAGTGATGGTTTTAGCAACATTTTAACCTGTCTGAATGCTAATAATCATTTTGCGTCGGGGGGCGAAGCCTGAACCCCCCACCAGGACTTTGTCCTGGACCTACCGGGGCCTGCGGCCCTTAGACCCTGGCTACTAGGTTTTTCTGATTTCAAAAGTTGGCAGGTATGAGATAATATTGAGGAGGTGGCTGAGCAAAGTATGTTCACATCCATCATGTCTAATCTCACTGAAGCACAGACTTTACTCCACGGTACAGGAAGAAGTGTTTTCGCAGGTCTTTACTACCGGTAACCTGTGACTTTATAAGATGTTTTATTTATTTTTTTTACTGTGATCTGCCTTTTTTCTTGTGCAATATGGGTGTTAGTGGGGTTTTTTGTTTTCTTATATACAGGTAAAAGCCAGTAAATTAGAATATTTTGAAAAACTTGATTTATTTCAGTAATTGCATTCAAAAGGTGTAACTTGTACATTATATTTATTCATTGCACACAGACTGATGCATTCAAATGTTTATTTCATTTAATTTTGATGATTTGAAGTGGCAACAAATGAAAATCCAAAATTCCGTGTGTCACAAAATTAGAATATTACTTAAGGCTAATACAAAAAAGGTATTTTTAGAAATGTTGGCCAACTGAAAAGTATGAAAATGAAAAATATGAGCATGTACAATACTCAATACTTGGTTGGAGCTCCTTTTGCCTCAATTGCTGCGTTAATGCGGCGTGGCATGGAGTCGATGAGTTTCTGGCACTGCTCAGGTGTTATGAGAGCCCAGGTTGCTCTGATAGTGGCCTTCAACTCTTCTGCGTTTTTGGGTCTGGCATTCTGCATCTTCCTTTTCACAATACCCCACAGATTTTCTATGGGGCTAAGGTCAGGGGAGTTGGCGGGCCAATTTAGAACAGAAATACCATGGTCCGTAAACCAGGCACGGGTAGATTTTGCGCTGTGTGCAGGCGCCAAGTCCTGTTGGAACTTGAAATCTCCATCTCCATAGAGCAGGTCAGCAGCAGGAAGCATGAAGTGCTCTAAAACTTGCTGGTAGACGGCTGAGTTGACCCTGGATCTCAGGAAACAGAGTGGACCGACACCAGCAGATGACATGGCACCCCAAACCATCACTGATGGTGGAAACTTTACACTAGACTTCAGGCAACGTGGATCCTGTGCCTCTCCTGTCTTCCTCCAGACTCTGGGACCTCGATTTCCAAAGGAAATGCAAAATTTGCATGGTTGGGTGATGGTTTGGGGTGCCATGTCATCTGCTGGTGTCGGTCCACTCTGTTTCCTGAGATCCAGGGTCAACGCAGCCGTCTACCAGCAAGTTTTAGAGCACTTCATGCTTCCTGCTGCTGACCTGCTCTATGGAGATGGAGATTTCAAGTTCCAACAGGACTTGGCGCCTGCACACAGCGCAAAATCTACCCGTGCCTGGTTTACGGACCATGGTATTTCTGTTCTAAATTGGCCCGCCAACTCCCCTGACCTTAGCCCCATAGAAAATCTGTGGGGTATTGTGAAAAGGAAGATGCAGAATGCCAGACCCAAAAACGCAGAAGAGTTGAAGGCCACTATCAGAGCAACCTGGGCTCTCATAACACCTGAGCAGTGCCAGAAACTCATCGACTCCATGCCACGCCGCATTAACGCAGTAATTGAGGCAAAAGGAGCTCCAACCAAGTATTGAGTATTGTACATGCTCATATTTTTCATTTTCATACTTTTCAGTTGGCCAACATTTCTAAAAATCCCTTTTTTGTATTAGCCTTAAGTAATATTCTAATTTTGTGACACACGGAATTTTGGATTTTCATTTGTTGCCACTTCAAATCATCAAAATTAAATGAAATAAACATTTGAATGCATCAGTCTGTGTGCAATGAATAAATATAATGTACAAGTTACACCTTTTGAATGCAATTACTGAAATAAATCAAGTTTTTCAAAATATTCTAATTTACTGGCTTTTACCTGTATATAGTTCAATTGATTAGTGAGCAATATGAATTCATTCGGGTCAATTTAGTGTTGCACATCAGTCTATCCCCAGGTGCAAGTCTTTGGAGGTGGTGGATGTATTGTCACTCATTGTCTACTTTTCATTGCTGCTCCACTTAAGTTCCTGTAAGTACCATCTGCACTGCAACCACAGAAAGTCCACATTGTGGGATAGTTTATTCTGTTAAGTGACCAAAAATATGACTTGCAACAAGTTATCACTCCTGTCCTCTAGATGGCGGTGTTGTCTCTGGAGAATTTTCCATTTAGGGAATATTCACTTAGGTGACACGCTTGATCTTTTTTTTTTTTTTTTTAAACAAAATTAGCAACGTAGCATTTTAAACATTTACTGTTTATCAACCTTGCTGACTATCTGATTCGGGCTGTTTATTCAAGGGATGTGCAATGTTTGTGGTATCCTAGCAACCCAACGAGCGAGTCTGCAGCTTAATCGTCATTTAGTGGAAGATGGAACCCACGTCATGGCCTCGTATTTACGTGGAAAGAACTTTGGCTCTCATTAAACCAGATGCAATCCACAGAAGTGAGGAGATTGAGGATATCATTCAGAAAAAAGGCTTCATTATCCTCCAGGTTTGTCTTTTTTTGCAGCTTGTGCTTTCTCATGATGTTACATGTGATGAAGTAGTTTAACTAAAATGTCCCAACTATTCATCTTTGTTGCAGAAGCGCACAGTGCAGCTGACTCCAGAACAGTCTAGTGACTTCTATGCTGAACATTATGGAAAAGTCACCTTCCCCAGACTGACTGCTTACATGAGCTCTGGTCCGATCATCGCATTGAGTCTCGGCCGCCACAATGCTGTCTCTCACTGGAAGTCCATCATAGGACCTGCTAAAGATGCACAATCTCATCCACAATGGTAAGACTTGCTTGTTTTTAAACTGTGAGCGGTGGTGTCCAGAGTGTGGCCCTAGGGCCATTTGTGGCCTGCACCAAATGTTTTAACAGCCTGCCTCACGTGAAAATACTATATAAAAAAAGAACATATTATAAAAAAGTGGAATAAAAACGAGCAAATGAAATGTAACAAGAAAAAGTTGCCATGCAGACTGTTTTTTTTTTCTTTTTTCTTAAAAGCTGTCATTGCTCAAAAACTAATCATGAATCAAAATCAATTCCATGAATTATTGACCGAGGCTTTTAATTATTTTACATCAAATATTCCACTTTGAAATATTTTTGGGGGAAAATATTGCATATCTTAGACTTAGACTTCCTTTTATTGTCATTCAAATTTGAACTTTACAGTACAGACAGAGGTGGGTAGAGTAGCCAGAAATTGTACTCAAGTAAGAGTACTGTTACTTTAGAGATTTATTACTCAAGTAAAAGTAAGGAGTAGTCACCCAAATATTTACTTGAGTAAAAGTAAAAAGTATGTTGTGAAAAAACTACTCAAGTACTGAGTAACTGATGAGTAACATACACACATATATATATATATATATATATATATATATATATATATATATATATATATATATATATATATATATATATATATATACATATACATATACATATACATTGATATATACAGTATATAATTTATATGTATTTATTTAGCTGTTTTTGTTTACATGTTAAAGATGTTTTAATGAATATACATGCATGTTTAACACATATAGATTCCTTTCTTTCATGAAGACAAGAATATAAGTTGGTGTATTACCTGATTCTGATGACTTGCATTGATTGTAATCAGACAGTAGTGATGATAACGTCCACGTTTTCAAATGGAGGAGAAGAAAAGTTCCTCCTTTCTGTCTAATACCACATGAAAGTGGTTGGTTTTTGGCATCTTATTTGTCCAGCTTCCATATTCGTTTTTATACACTTTACAAGAAATATATTGGCGTCAAACTCCGTAGCTTGCTAGCTTGTTTGCGCTGGCTTTCGGAGACTCTTGTTTTGAAAGCGCAGGCGCGATGGAGCGGCACTTTTATTGTGAAGACAGGAACTGTGCAGTCAGTCTTTAGGCTTTTGACGGGATGTACGGTTGAAATAAAATGTATCTTTTTTCCTTCACACTTTTGATTGATTGATTGGAACTTTTATTAGTAGATTGCACAGTACAGTACATATTCCGTACAATTGACCACTAAATGGTAACACCCCAATAAGTTTTTCAACTTGTTTAAGTCAGGTCATGTGACCACCTGGCTCTGTTTGATTGGTCCAACGTCACCAGTGACTGCATCTGATTGGTGGAACGAAGTGAAACGTCACCAGTAAGGCAGGCACTTTGAAGGTCTGTCTGACAGACCAAAACAAACAAAGCGTGCATTAACAGATCGATAAAAATTAGTAGCGAGTAGCGAGCTGAATGTAGATAAAAGTAGCGGAGTAAAAGTAGCGTTCCTTCTCTATAAATATACTTAAGTAAAAGTAAAAGTATGTTGCATTAAAACTACTCTTAGAAGTACAATTTATCCCAAAAGTTACTCAAGTAGATGTAACGGAGTAAATGTAGCGCGTTACTACCCACCTCTGAGTACAGATAAGAACATTTCGTTGCATAAGCTCATGGTAGTGCAGGATAAAAGAGCAATAAGGTGCAGATATAAATAAATAGATTACTGTACAGATAAATATATTGTACTTTTGCATATGCATCCACGTTTATGGATGTATATTATATTGTCTTTATATTCCAGCCAGTTAATCCATTTTTGGGGGTAATTGAGGGAATTATTTTGATGCGTTCAAGAGTCTTACGGCCTGAGGGAAGAAGCTGTTACAGAACCTGGAGGTTCTGCGGAAACTCTTTCTAGAGTCCAGCAGTGAAAACAGTCCTTGATGGAGGTGGGAGGAGTCTCTGTAGATTTTCTTAGCCCTGGTCAGGCAGCGGCTTTTTGCGATCTCCTGGATAGGAGGAAAAGGAGTCCTGATGATTTTTTCCGCCGTCCTCACCACTCTCTGGAGAGACTTCCAGTCTGAGGCATTGCAGGCTCCAGTCCAGACAGATAAATAAATGATAAATGGGTTATACTTGTATAGCGCTTTTCTACCTTCAAGGTACTCAAAGCGCAGAGATGATATCTTGTGTTTGACATATAAAAAAACAAAGATTTCTCTTGACAAAAAGGCCATAAAACAAAAAAATTAAAATTGATTGAGAGATTTAAAGTGGAACTGCAGTTTTTGGGGAATTTTGCCTATCGTTCACAATCATTATGGGAGACAAGATGACGGATGTATTTTCTACTACATCCTCATACTCAGTGGCCTAGTGGTTAGAGTGTCCGCCCTGAGATCGGTAGGTTGTGAGTTCAAACCCCGGCCGAGTCATACCAAAGACTATAAAAATGGGACCCATTACCTCCCTGCTTGGCACTCAGCATCAAGGGTTGGAATTGGGGGTTAAATCACCAAAAATGATTCCCGGGCGCGGCCACCGCTCCTGCCCACTGCTCCCCTCACCTCCCAGGGGGTGATCAAGGGTGATGGGTCAAATGCAGAGAATAATCTCGCCACACCTAGTGTGTGTGTGACAATCATTGCTACTTTAACTTTTTAACTTTAACTTTTCATAAATAAAAGTCGGCTTACAATAGAGCCAATAGGAGGTCCTCTTTTCCGCCCAAAAAACCCAATTTGGATCCCTAATACCATCCAAAAAACAACAGCACTAGATTTACATTTTGTGACTTGAATATTACACCAATATTAGTGATATTGTTATTACAAGCGCTAACGCAGACAAACTATCTTTAGCGGCGCTGTGATCACTAGCTTGTGTGGCTCTGTTTACATCAGCGGCTGATGAGATGCCTTCTCACGTAGGAGTTTGCGGAAGTTTATTCTAGATCATAATCTCTCTCACCTTGATAATAGAAGGATGAGGACGTAATCTGACAAGTTGGTAAATTTTGACAGCCATTTTAGACTTGGAAATGGCGAGAAAGACACACATAGACGCTTGATTTCACCCCCCTTTTCTTAGCGAGGATTATGAGTCATTCTTCATGTAAATGAGAATGTGTGAACATCCTATCAGTCGAAATCCTAATAACAGCAGACGTTGTACAGTAAGTGACGTTTTATTATGTTTTTGTTGTCTCTTGTGATGTCTGCACTGAGTAATAATCAGTGATGTTGTTGAAGAAGCGAACGTCGTTATGTTTTTGAAATTAATGTGCTGCCTTATGTTTAAAATGAGCAAATTACGTAAATATAACTTTTTTTTTTAAATGTGCCCATTACTACATACCAGAGGTGGGACCAAGTCATTGTTTTGCAAGTCACAAGTAAGTCTCAAGTCTTTGCCCTCAAGTCCGAGTCAAGTCCCGAGTCAAGACAGGCAAGCCCCGAGTCAAGTCCAAAGTCAAGACTGGAAAGTCTCAAGTCAAGTCCTAAGTCCTGCATTTTGAGTTTCGAGTCCTTTCAAGTCCTTTTAACCACAGACTAATATATTAACACAGATTGTGTATGCTTTTCAAACGCTGTATTTATTTATTAAAACAAGTACATTTTAAATTGCAGGAAAGAAAATTGTGCTGACATTGCACTTTATAATAGCACTATTAACCAGTCATTTGAAACATTAACTCATTCCTTTACAGAACAAACACATTGAAAAATAAAGTGCAAATGTACTTATTTGTACAAAAGTGTTAACATTGAAAAAACATGACATATACGTGAACATAACAAAAAAGTTGTACTTTTTATATGTCAGGGCCCTATGCTGCATTGCATTTGCAAAAGACCAAATTAGCCAAGAGTCTGTCAGTCATTTGTGCACGATGGGGGCGTAGTATGATGCCACCATGGCTGAAAACTCGCTCCACTGGAGCACTGGAGGCAGGCACTGCCAAGACTCTCATGGCCACTCGGAACAGTGAAGGAAGAGTCTTCATGTTCAATGTCCAGAACAAAAGGGGGGAGAGAGTTGTTTTGGGTTGGTGCACTACTTGTAAGTGTATCTTGTGTTTTTTATGTTGATTTAATTAAAAAAAGACAAAATATATATATATATTTCTTGTGCGGCCCGATACCAATCGATCCACGGACCAGTAGCGGGCCGCGGCCCGGTGGTTGGGGACCACTGAGGTAAACAACCAACAGTATGTCAGAAAGCTAGCTAAAACGGTACACTTATTCATAATATAGTATACATTTTAACTGACCTTTATTTGACTATTTTTGTCTTTTTTTAGGTGGCTAAAATACGCGGTGCTGCTGACCGCCGTCTAACGTTACGTGTGATATATTGACTAACGTAACCCTGCTTAAAAAAATCACTGAACAAAAAGTATGAATAAGGTAGTGAACTGCAACAGATTCCCGTGTTTGCAATAACGTTGTAACGTTAGCAGTGAGTTTACAGCCTCACTGATTTAACTACACAGCAAATAAAAGTCACGTTACTTAGCCAATAAACGTTATCTTACATTCAAAACTTACCCTTCTTTGTGCAACTTCAAATGCCGGACGAAGTTGGAAGTTGTTGCCTCTCCATCAGTCATTTTGGAACCGCATGTGTTGCATACTGCAAACCGTTTTGTGTTGACCACCTCGTAATTTTTATACCCAAACGAAATTATTTTAGGTATCATTTTTTGTTCACTGGCGTGTGGTTTGGACATGTCTTCTTCGTTGGTTGTCCTGCAATTTGATTGGATGAATGCTGTGTGATGAAAACAAAGTAGATCTAATGTGATTGGCTGTTGTACTGAGAGCACACCAGCTGACACACGCAACGCTGATAGACAAGTACACAATGAAAAATACGGAGCGCTCCCGAATAACTTTTTCATCTTTGGGTTTTGGGGAAAGTAGCAAGTCATGTCAAGTCATGTCAATTCAAAAGGCTCAAGTCCAAGTGAAGTCACAAGTCATTGATGTTAAAGTCTAAGTCGAGTTGCAAGTCTTTTTACATTTTGTCAAGTCGAGTCTAAAGTCATCAAATTCATGACTCGAGTCTGACTCGAGTCCAAGTCATGTGACTCGAGTCCACACCTCTGCTACATACATACAGTATATACTTACATCATGTATATAAAACCTTAATGGAGGTGTTTGGATGTTTTGAATGGCTTTTTAGACAGACTAGAGTGATTACCATTAGCTACATTGTAAGCAGACTTTTGGTCGCATTTATTAAATATTTAGAATGCATAAATAAAATAAAAACGTGTTCTTGTCTTACATAGTTATTGTGAATGTTGGGTCGAATGCAAACAAAAGTGCAGTTCCCCTTTTAAGTATTGTAAGTTACCTTTTTTTTAATTAACATTTCTAAGACTTGGGGCCTTTTTGGATTACCAAGAATTTAAGAGATTTTTTCAAAAAATAATAATCAATGTTATGAATCATTGACCTAGTTAGGGCTCCAAGTACATCACATTAAATATATCACTTTAAACATTTATTTGGGGAAAATATGACATATTTTGTGTTTTTGCCATAAAACACAGGGTTTTCTTTAACTGAAAGAGAATAAAACATTGTTTTTTTTAATTTATATCGACAGTTAGGCCTGAAGATGATCTAGAAATTTAAGCGTTGCGTAATAATAATTAAATATATATCTAAATATGTATGTGTGTGTATATGTGTGTATGTATATATATATATATATATATATATATATATATATATATATATATTATATATATGTGTGTGTATGTGTGTGTATATACGTATGTGTATACACTGTATACGTGTTGAAAAATGTGTTTGAATATATGTGTATATTGTCGGAGGCAGATATTTACATATATCCGAATTTAAGTTGTACTTCTTTTATTTCATAGTCATATTTGAAAACAGCTCGTGTTTTCCATTTCTTCTCTTGCTGCTCTGTCTGCAAGTAAACTGTGTGTGTTAACCTTGAGTTCTTTGGAATGTGTTTTAACTAGCATTTGTTTTGTCTACAGAGATGGGACGAGAGAGAGGGTGGTGGGATCGGGAAGACAGACCATTTTTGGGAGGCGAAATAGAATGTTCTAGGGTTAGACTGGTCTCAATCAATGTATATTGGCAAAGCTTTGAGAATATACAACAAAATACCTATTCTGTCTCTGGTGGTTTTTCAACTCAGCTTTAAGTGTCGGAAAGAACTTGGGAGCGAATTGTGACTTGAATTCCCTGGGAGGAACAACTGGTCCAAAACGCAACAATATATATATATATGTATGTATATGTACAGTACAGGCCAAAAGTTTGGACACACCTTCTCATTTCAATGTGCTTTCTTTATTTCCATGACTATTTACATTGTAGATTGTCACTGAAGGCATCCAAACTATGACACCTTCCATCCATCCACCCATCTTCGGGTCACGGGGACAACAGCTCCAGCAGAGACCCCCAGACTTCCCTCTCCAGAGCAACATTAACAACTTCCTCCTGGGGAATCCCGAAGCGTTCCCAGGCCAGAGAGGAGATGTAATCCCCCCCATCTGGTCCTTGGCCTGCCGCGGGGTCTCCTCCCCGTGGGACGCGCAACGAGGACCTCCCTAGGGAGACGCTGGTTAGGCATCCGCACGAGATGCCCGAACCACCTAAGCTGGCTCCTTTCCAAGCGAAGGAGCATCGGCTCTACTCCGAGTCTCTCTCGGGTGACTGAACTTCTCACCCTATCTCTAAGGGAGATGCCAGCCACACTTCTGAGGAAACTCATTTCGGCCGCTTGTATCCGCGATCTTAGTCTTTCGGTCATGACCCACACTTCATGACCATAGGTGAGAGTAGAAATGTAGATAGCTCGGTAGACCAAGAGCTTTGCCTTCTGGCTCAGCTCTCGTTTGGTCACAACAGTGCGGCAGAGAGACTGCAATAATGCCCCAATGCTCCCATTCTCCGGCTGATTTCCTTCTCCATTTTTCCCTCACTTGTGAACAAGACCCCGAGATACTTAAACTCCTCCACCTGGGACAGAGTCTCGTCCTCTACCTGGACTGTACAAACCATCGGTTTTCTGATGAGAACCATGGCCTCAGATTTGGAGATGCTGATCCTCATTCCAGCCGCTGAACACTTGGTTTTGAACCGAATCCAGTGAGAGCTGAAGGTCACGAACCGAAGATGCCATCAGAACCACATCATCTGCAAACAACAGTGACACAACCTTTAGCCCCCCGAGACGTATACCCTCTCCGCCATGGTCACGACTCTGCCTAGAAATCCTGTCCATGAAAATCACAAACAGGATAGGTGACAGAGCACAGCCCTGGCAGAGACCAACCCCCACTGGAAACGGATCCGACTTACATCCAAGCACCCGGACACAACTCTCGCTTTGGTTGTACAGAGATTGGTTGGCCCTCAGCAGGGTTCCCCTCACTCCGTACTCCCTCAGCACCTCCCACAAGATCTCCCGGGGGACCCGGTCATACGCCTTCTCCAAATCCACAAAGCACATGTAGACTGGATAGGCATACTCCCAGGCCTTCTCCAGGATTCCCGCAAGAGTAAAGAGCTGGTCAGTTGTTCCACGACCAGGACGGAACTATGACACCTGTGAAGTGAAAACCATTTTAGGTGACTACCTCTTGCAGCTCATCGAGAGAATGCTAAGCGTGTGCAAAGCAGTAATCGGGGCAAAGGGTGGCTATTTTGAAGAAACTAGAATATGAAACATGTTTTCAGTTATTTCACCTTTTTTTGTTAAGTACATAACTCCACATGTGTTCATTCATAGTTTTGATGCCTTCAGTGACAATCTACAATGTAAATAGTCATGAAAATAAAAAACTTAAAAAATTGAATGAGGTGTGTCCAAACTTTTGGCCTGTACTGTGTAAATGTGTATATATATATATATACATACATACATATGTGTGCATGTAGTTTGTGTATATACAGGTAAAAGCCAGTAAATTAGAATATTTTGAAAAACTTGATTTATTTCAGTAATTGCATTCAAAAGGTGTAACTTGTACATTATATTTATTCATTGCACACAGACTGATGCATTCAAATGTTTATTTCATTTAATTTTGATGATTTGAAGTGGCAACAAATGAAAATCCAAAATTCCGTGTGTCACAAAATTAGAATATTACTTAAGGCTAATACAAAAAAGGGATTTTTAGAAATGTTGGCCAACTGAAAAGTATGAAAATGAAAAATATGAGCATGTACAATACTCAATACTTGGTTGGAGCTCCTTTTGCCTCAATTACCGCGTTAATGCGGCGTGGCATGGAGTCGATGAGTTTCTGGCACTGCTCAGGTGTTATGAGAGCCCAGGTTGCTCTGATAGTGGCCTTCAACTCTTCTGCGTTTTTGGGTCTGGCATTCTGCATCTTCCTTTTCACAATACCCCACAGATTTTCTATGGGGCTAAGGTCAGGGGAGTTGGCGGGCCAATTTAGAACAGAAATACCATGGTCCGTAAACCAGGCACGGGTAGATTTTGCGCTGTGTGCAGGCGCCAAGTCCTGTTGGAACTTGAAATCTCCATCTCCATAGAGCAGGTCAGCAGCAGGAAGCATGAAGTGCTCTAAAACTTGCTGGTAGACGGCTGCGTTGACCCTGGATCTCAGGAAACAGAGTGGACCGACACCAGCAGATGACATGGCACCCCAAACCATCACTGATGGTGGAAACTTTACACTAGACTTCAGGCAACGTGGATCCTGTGCCTCTCCTGTCTTCCTCCAGACTCTGGGACCTCGATTTCCAAAGGAAATGCAAAATTTGCATGGTTGGGTGATGGTTTGGGGTGCCATGTCATCTGCTGGTGTCGGTCCACTCTGTTTCCTGAGATCCAGGGTCAACGCAGCTGTCTACCAGCAAGTTTTAGAGCACTTCATGCTTCCTGCTGCTGACCTGCTCTATGGAGATGGAGATTTCAAGTTCCAACAGGACTTGGCGCCTGCACACAGCGCAAAATCTACCCGTGCCTGGTTTACGGACCATGGTATTTCTGTTCTAAATTGGCCCGCCAACTCCCCTGACCTTAGCCCCATAGAAAATCTGTGGGGTATTGTGAAAAGGAAGATGCAGAATGCCAGAGCCAAAAACGCAGAAGAGTTGAAGGCCACTATCAGAGCAACCTGGACTCTCATAACACCTGAGCAGTGCCAGAAACTCATCGACTCCATGCCACGCCGCATTAACGCAGTAATTGAGGCAAAAGGAGCTCCAACCAAGTATTGAGTATTGTACATGCTCATATTTTTCATTTTCATACTTTTCAGTTGGCCAACATTTCTAAAAATCCCTTTTTTGTATTAGCCTTAAGTAATATTCTAATTTTGTGACACACGGAATTTTGGATTTTCATTTGTTGCCACTTCAAATCATCAAAATTAAATGAAATAAACATTTGAATGCATCAGTCTGTGTGCAATGAATAAATATAATGTACAAGTTACACCTTTTGAATGCAATTACTGAAATAAATCAAGTTTTTCAAAATATTCTAATTTACTGGCTTTTACCTGTATATACATACATACATATGTGTGTATGTAGTATGTGTATATATATATATATATGCGTGTATATACATAGAAGTATGATACTTTCCAACTTTCCAATCTTTGTCCCCGCAGCCTTCGAGCAAAGTACGCCACTTCTGAGCTGCAGAACGCTCTCCATGGCAGCGACTCCTCTCACACTGCTGAGCGGGAGATCAAATTCATGTTCCCAAACGGTAGGAAAAAGTGTGTATTTCGATACAACAACATGTACTCAACCAACTTGTTCGCCGTGCTGCAGCCGTCATCGAGCGCGTTCCCTCAAGAGAAACCACTAAAGAGTACCTGAGTCGGCATGTCAACCAAACTTTGCTGCAAGGACTCACTGAACTCTGCAAACACAAACCGCTCCAACCTTGTGTAAGTACTCCACTCAATGCTTTACATTTGGAAAAGTACACACATTCATTAGGAAACGTGTTATTATGAACACTCAACAGGTTTGGCTAGCTGACTGGCTCATCACACACAATCCAAACAAGCCTCTAATATGTCATGGAGTTCCTGAACTGGACTAAAGGTAGAATGTCACTCCTAGTCTGCACCATAGGGAAGCAGAATGACTAACGCCGGTCAAAAATGGTCACATTTCTAAACCGCGGACATTTATCCATGAAAATATTAAAAAGCTACTGATGGAGAAGTAGCTGGAAGTCCACTCTCCAAGGTAAATGCTGTACATTATTAGCACTGTTGTTTTGTTTTTATACAATATTTCTAATCTAAAAGCTCCAAAAGGCTTCTTACATGTCAAAACTGCTGTTTTGGGGGAGCAAGCACCAATAAAATTGATTTCAATTCATTTCAACGGGAGATGTTGATTTGCGGAAAAAGTGTTTTAAGTGGACTTGGAGAAGGCATTGGACCGTGTCCCTCGGGAAGTCCTGTGGGGAGTGCTCAGAGAGTATGGGGTATCGAACTGTCTGATTGTGGCAGTCCGCTCCCTGTATGATCAGTGCCAGAGCTTGGTCCGCATTGCCGGCAGTAAGTCGGACACGTTTCCAGTGAGGGTTGGACTCCACCAAGGCTGCCCTTTGTCACCCATTCTGTTCATAACTTTTATGGACAGAATTTCTAGGCGCAGTCAAGGCGTTGAGGGGATCTGGTTTGGTGGCTGCAGGATTAGGTCTCTGCTTTTTGCAGATGATGTGGTCCTGATGGCTTCATCTGGCCAGGATCTTCAGCTCTCACTGGATCGGTTCGCAGCCGAGTGTGAAGGGACTGGGATGAGAATCAGCACCTCCAAGTCCGAGTCCATGGTTCTCGCCCGGAAAAGGGTGGAGTGCCATCTCCGGGTTGGGGAGGAGATCTTGCCCCAAGTGGAGGAGTTCAAGTACCTCGGAGTCTTGTTCACGAGTGAGGGAAGAGTGGATGGTGAGATGGACAGGCGGATCGGTGCGGCGTCTTCAGTAATGCGGACGCTGTATCGATCCGTTGTGGTGAAGAAGGAGCTGAGCCGGAAGGCAAAGCTCTCAATTTACCGGTCGATCTACGTTCCCATCCTCACCTATGGTCATGAGCTTTGGGTTATGACCGAAAGGACAAGATCACGGGTACAAGCAGCCGAAATGAGTTTCCTCCGCCGGGTGGCGGGGCTCTCCCTTAGAGATAGGGTGAGAAGCTCTGCCATCCGGGGGGAGCTCAAAGTAAAGCCGCTGCTCCTCCACATGGAGAGGAGCCAGATGAGGTGGTTCGGGCATCTGGTCAGGATGCCACCCGAACGCCTCCCTAGGGAGGTGTTTAGGGCACGTCCGACCGGTAGGAGGCCGCGGGGAAGACCCAGGACACGTTGGGAAGACTATGTCTCCCGGCTGGCCTGGGAACGCCTCGGGGTCCCACAGGAAGAGCTGGACGAAGTGGCTGGGGAGAGGGAAGTCTGGGCTTCCCTGCTTAGGCTGCTGCCCCCGCGACCCGACCTCGGATAAGCGGAAGAAGATGGATGGTGTTTTAAGTGCAAGTGCTCTGTCTTAGAAACTATTTTTTGGATCAGTTTTACTTGGTGGCCCCCAGTGTCAAATGCTAACATGTCAATCAAAGGTTTTATGCTTGACTCAGTGTGAGGGGGGGGGAAATTGGGGGCAAGTGACCATGTGTTTTAAAGTAAATGTTTGTTTTATTACCACTTCAAAATGTACTCTGTCAGTTTTGTTTACAAACCAAGAATCAGAATCAGAAATACTTGATTAATTCCCGAGGGGAAATTAAAATTTTCAGCACAATTCCATTCAAGATCAGACAAACATTACAGGGAGACAGAACAGGATCGCTGACGGGTCTGCCAGCTTCCGGCGCCCCTTACAAAAAAGGTGAGATACAGGTAAACAATGGGGAGGTTGAGAAGAAAAAAAATCTGTGTAAGCCTGGGCCCCTGGAGAGGGGGTCCAGACTGAGGCCAAGGGAAAAAACAACTCATAGCCATAGCACACATCCCTCTTACATGTGTGTAAGAGGGAAACATCAAAGGACATTAGTGAAGTGAAGTGAATTATATTTATATAGCGCTTTTTCTCTAGTGACTCAAAGCACTTTACATTGTGAAACCCAATATCTAAGTTCCATTTAAAGCAGTGTGGGTGGCACTGGGAGCAGGTGGGTAAAGTGTCTTGCCCAAGGACACAACGGCAGTGACTAGGATGACGGAAGCAAGGATCGAACCTGGAACCCTCGAGTTGCTGGCACAGCCACTCTACCAGCCGAGCTATACCTCTATAGCTATAAGACATTTTTGGACATGATTTATTATGAATGATTGTGTTGCCTCCACTTCATTTCATGCATTGAAATTCTATTTCTGCAGTGGGTGAGGTTTTTTTTTTTTAAATGTTTAAAAAAAACAAGTTTAAAAAAACATACTTCTCATTATCCAACGTCGATCAATAAAGACACACACACACACACACAATTAATAAAAACTTCTTTTTTTTTACATAACTATGGAAGCCTGGTTCCGCCACTGAAAAAAAATACCCCCATTTTTATTAGATAAAAAGTCGAAATTATGAGATAAAGTCAATTTTATTGAGAATTTATGACTTTCTATGTAATTATTTGGATTTTTTAATCTCATAATTTATGTCTCATTTTATGTCATAATGATGACTTTTTATCTAACAATTATGACTTTTTATCTCATTATTTCGATTTTTCATCTCATAATTTTCACTTTTTTTCTCTCATAATTTCGACTTTTTTGTCCCATAATTTCGACATTTTATGTCACAATGATGAATTTTTATCTCATTATTTTTGACTTTTGATTTTGACTTTTTATCTCAATATTTGAATTTGTGTTCCATAATTTTGACATTTTGTCATGACAACTTTTTATCTAACTTATGACTTTTTATATACTTATTTCACATAATGTCGACTATTAACTAAACATTTACTTTTTATCTCATGATTATGACTTATCTAAAAATGTGGACTTTTTATCTCAGAATTTTGACTTTTTATCTAAGAATTTTGAATTTGTTGTTCCATAATTTCGACATTTTATGTCATAATTATGACTTTTCATTTCATAATTTTGACCTCTTTATCTTATGCTTTCTACTTTTTTGTCCCATGATTTTGACATTTTATGTCATAATGATGACTTTTGATCTAACAATTATGACTTTTTATCTCATTATTTCGATTTTCATCTCATAATTTTCACTTTTTCTGTCAATATTTTGACTTTCTTTGTAATAATTTTTTACTTTTCATCTCATAATTTCGACGTTTGTGTCCCATAATTTTGACATACATTGTCATAATGACGATTTTTTTATCTAACAATTGACTTTTGATCTCCTTATTTCGATTTTTTTAATCTTATAATTTAAATGTTTTTAATCTTTGACATTTTATCTCATAAATTTGACTTTCTTTGCATATAATGTCGACTTTTTATCTAAAAATGATGACTTTTTATCTCATAATTTCCATTTTTTACTCTTGAATAATGACATTTTATCTCATAAGTGCTGGCGACTTGTCCAGGGTGTACCCCGCCGTCCGTCTGAATGCAGCTGGGATAGGCTCCAGCACCCCCGCCACCCTGAGAGGGACACGCGGTAGAAAATGAATGGATGGAAGTTTGACTTTCTTTTCACATAATGTTGACTTTTCATCTCATAATTTTGACTTTTTATCTCAATATTTGAATTTTTGTCCCAGAATTTTGACATTTTATGTCATAATGACGACTTTTTATCTAACAATTAGGAATGTTTATCTCCTTATTTACATTTTTGAAATCTCTAATAATAATTTAATCTCATAAATTTGACTTTCTTTTCACATATCGACTATTCATCTCATAATTTTGACTTTTCATCTCAATATTTTTTACTTTGTAATGTAATGTCGACATTTTTGTACCCTAATTTTGACATTTTATGTCATAATGACGACTTTTTATCTAATAATTATGGCTTTTTATCTCATAATTTAAATGTTTTAAATATTTGACATTTTATCTCATAAATTGGACTTTCTTTTCACATAATGTCGACTTTTTATTTAAAATTATGACTTTTTAATCTAAAATCATGACTTTTTAAAAAATATTATCTCTGATTATGACATTTTATGTCACAATTTTGACTTTCTTTTCACATAATTTCGACTTTCCATCTCATAATTATGACTTACCATGGGATATTTTTTCCAGTTTTTTTTTTTTCAGGACATACAAAATATATTCACTTTCAACTCTGCGCCGTTTGTAGCTTGTGACGTCATCACGTCCACGCAGGTTAATACTTCCGTATGACGTCATAAAGTACCCATCTTGTTTAGCAGCATGTGCCATCATCGGTGAAATAACGGAATAGAATTGTACAAGAATGGAAGAGCCGAAGGTGGACGAAGTAGACACGAATGAATTTACTCGTATTTATGTGGAAAGGACTTTGGCCATCATTAAACCAGACGCTGTCCACAAAAGTGAGGAGATTGAGGACATCATCTTGACGTCGGGCTTCACGATCCTGCAGGTTGGTGGAAAGTAATCCAGTAATATCCTTTAATGGGCACTCTTTCAAATTAGTATTATTGCAAGATTACTCTTTCCATTTTTCATGTATTGACTAATATTTTTTCATTATCTGTACGTTTTTATATTTTCCAAATATAGTTAATTAGCAGGCACATGCACAACAAGTGTGTGTGTGTGTGTGTCAAGTAAAAACATCGCAAATAATATTCATAAAGCTATTTTTAATTAATAAAATAACTTAATAATTTATTGGAAATTTCTCCAATTTAATAATGATAAATTAGAGAAATGTACTTCATACTGGGAAAACTGGGTCAATTATGTTATGAATTATGCCCATAAACCTACATTTTATTTTCTCGAATTAGTGATTTTACAGTTTAAAACAAGATTACTCCCTATGTCTATAGTTTTTTCTATTTATTTATTTACTCTCTGTTCATTATTATTATTATTATTATTTAAATGTATTTATTTGCCGCCCGAATGCCGCTGAGATAGACTCCAGCACCCCCCGCGACCATACTTGCCAACCCTCCCGGATTTTCCGGGAGACTCCCGAAATTCAGCGCCTCTCCCGAAAACCTCCCGGGACAAATTTTCTCCCGAAATTCAGGCGGACCTGAGTGACGTGTCGACAGCCTGTTTTCACGTCCGCTTTCCCACAATATAAACCGCGTGCCTGCCCAATCACGTTATAACTGTAGAATGATGGAGGGCGAGTTCTTGGTTTCTTATGTGGGTTTATTGTTAGGCGGTTTCATTAACGTCCTCCCAGCGCGACAACAACAGCAGTCATGTTTTCGTCTACCGTAAACAGCAATGTTGTGACACTTTTAAACAGGACAATACTGCCATCTACTGTACATGCATATGTGACAATAACATCTAGGGCTTTTAGAGAGCGCAGTGCACAACTGCGCACACAACAAGGAGACGAAGCAGGATGCATCATCAGAGAGGGTGTTCAGCATGGTTAGAAAAATAGTGACAGAGAATAGAACAAGGATGGACAATTCAACCCTTAACTCAACAATGAGTAGATGAGTGTTATGTGTGTGTATATGTGTAAATAAATGAACACTGAAATTCAAGTATTTCTTTTATTTATTTATATATATATATATATATATATATATATATATATATATGTATGTGTGGGAAAAAAATCACAAGACTATTTCATCTCTACAGGCCTGTTTCATGAGGGAGGGTACCCTCAATCGTCAGGAGATTTTAATGGGAGCATTCACATACCATGGTTTATATAGGGCACAGAGTGGGTGGGTACAGGCTGGCCTAGGGGCGTGGTGATTGGCTCATGTGTTACCTAGGAGGTGTTTCCGTCTATGGCGGCATGTTGTTACAATTTCGCTGCGCTTGTTGAGGGATGACAGGTCTGGACGGTAAATAATAAACAGTTTCTCTTTCAAGCATAGGTTGCATCTTTTATTACCACTATTGTAAGGTGTGCTGGATGCAAGAATTATATATATATACTATATATATATATATATATATATATATATATATATATATATATATATATATAGCTAGAATTAACTGAAAGTCAAGTATTTCTTATATATATATATATATATATATATATATATATATATATATATATATATATATATATATATATATATATATATATATATATATATATATATATATGAAATGCTTGACTTGGTGAATTCTAGCTGTAAATATACTCCTCCCCTCCCAAAATCGGAGGTCTCAAGGTTGGCAAGTATGCCCGCGACCCCTAAAAAGGAACAAGCGGTAGAAAAATGGATGGATGGATTATTATTTTGGTTTGTTCTGTTTTTGTTTTTTTGCGGTTTTTCTCTTTTTGGGGGAGGGGGAGGAATGGCATTGTTGGGATATAAACAATTTTTTTTTTGACATTTAGGGCAGACAATAGACGTATGATGTATGCAAATATGTAATGATAGGAATGTCTGATGCTGGATGTCAATAACAATTTACAAAACATTCATAATTATTAAAACATTTTAAATGATATATTTTTATGATAAAAATCACAGCAGGCCAGCAGGGTATTTTCCACTTATATAGTAACCGATAAAAACTGAAGTAAATTGAATACAAACGTGTATTGTACAATCATTTTTCAACTATTTTCTGACAGACTTTAAGTATAGGCAGCATCACACTATTAATACACACACACACACACACACACACACACACACACAACAATATATATATATACCTCACCGGACTATCATATACAGTTCTACTCTAGACCCACCTTTCATCTATATTGACCACTTCAAAATAGACAGCCCAGTGGTTATGACACTCACAAAAAAATAAATCAATTAAAAAAAAAAAGGAATGCGATATCAAGTTCCGGTTGAGTCATGTCAATTTTTTTATTTATTTTTTTAACCTTTTTCACTGTGATTTGCGATTAAAATCAAAACGTCTTATTTTTCTCAATTTTTCCAATAATATACCACTTAATGACAAGCAAATTATTCTCACATAATAGTGTGAGAGTCCAGTCCATAGTGGATCTAACATAATAGTGTGAGAGTCCAGTCCATAGTGGATCTAACATAATAGTGAGAGTCCAGTCCATAGTGGATCTAACATAATAGTGTGAGAGTCCAGTCCATAGTGGATCTAACATAATAGTGAGAGTCCAGTCCATAGTGGATCTAACATAATAGTGTGAGAGTCCAGTCCATAGTGGATCTAACATAATAGTTTGAGAGTCCTGTCCATAGTGGATCTAACATAATAGTGAGAGTCCAGTCCATAGTGGATCTAACATAATAGTGTGAGAGTCCAGTCCATAGTGGATCCAACATAATAGTGTGAGAGTCCAGTCCATAGTGGATCTAACATAATAGTGAGAGTCCAGTCCATAGTGGATCTAACATAATAGTGTGAGAGTCCAGTCCATAGTGGATCTAACATAATAGTGTGAGAGTCCAGTCCATAGTGGATCTAACATAATAGTGTGAGAGTCCAGTCCATAGTGGATCTAACATAATAGTGAGAGTCCAGTCCATAGTGGATCTAACATAATAGTGTGAGAGTTTAGTCCATAGTGGATCTAACATAATAGTGTGAGAGTCCAGTCCATAGTGGATCTAACATCATATTGTGAAAGTCCAGTCCATAGTGGATCTAACATAATAGTGTGAGAGTCCAGTCCATAGTGGATCTAACATAATAGTGTGAGAGTCCAGTCCATAGTGGATCTAACATAATAGTGAGAGTCCAGTCCATAGTGGATCTAACATAATAGTGTGAGAGTCCAGTCCATAGTGGATCTAACATAATAGTGAGAGTCCAGTCCATAGTGGATCTAACATAATAGTGTGAGAGTCCAGTCCATAGTGGATCTAATATAATAGTGTGAGAGTCCAGTCCATAGTGGATCTAACATAATAGTGTGAGAGTCCAGTCCATAGTGGATCTAACATAATAGTGTGAGAGTCCAGTCCATAGTGGATCTAACATAATAGTGAGAGTCCAGTCCATAGTGGATCTAACATAATAGTGTGAGAGTCCAGTCCATAGTGGATCTAACATAATAGTGAGAGTCCAGTCCATAGTGGATCTAACATAATAGTGTGAGAGTCCAGTCCATAGTGGATCTAACATAATAGTGAGAGTCCAGTCCATAGTGGATCTAACATAATAGTGAGAGTCCAGTCCATAGTGGATCTAACATAATAGTGAGAGTCCAGTCCATAGTGGATCTAACATAATAGTGACAGTCCAGTCCATAGTGGATCTAACATAATAGTGTGAGAGTCCAGTCCATAGTGGATCTAACATAATAGTGTGAGAGTCCAGTCCATAGTGGATCTAACATAATAGTGTGAGAGTCCAGTCCATAGTGGATCTAACATAATAGTGTGAGATTCCAGTCCATAGTGGATCTGACATAATAGTGAGAGTCCAGTCCATAGTGGATCTAACATAATAGTGAGAGTCCAGTCCATAGTGGATCTAACATAATAGTGTGAGAGTCCAGTCCATAGTGGATCTAACATAATAGTGTGAGAGTCCAGTCCATAGTGGATCTAACATAATAGTGTGAGAGTCCAGTCCATAGTGGATCTAACACAATAGTGAGAGTCCAGTCCATAGTGGATCTAACATAATAGTGTGAGATTCCAGTCCATAGTGGATCTGACATAATAGTGAGAGTCCAGTCCATAGTGGATCTAACATAATAGTGAGAGTCCAGTCCATAGTGGATCTAACATAATAGTGAGAGTCCAGTCCATAGTGGATCTAACATAATAGTGAGAGTCCAGTCCATAGTGGATCTAACATAATAGTGAGAGTCCAGTCCATAGTGGATCTAACATAATAGTGACAGTCCAGTCCATAGTGGATCTAACATAATAGTGTGAGAGTCCAGTCCATAGTGGATCTAACATAATAGTGTGAGAGTCCAGTCCATAGTGGATCTAACATAATAGTGTGAGAGTCCAGTCCATAGTGGATCTAACATAATAGTGTGAGATTCCAGTCCATAGTGGATCTGACATAATAGTGAGAGTCCAGTCCATAGTGGATCTAACATAATAGTGAGAGTCCAGTCCATAGTGGATCTAACATAATAGTGTGAGAGTCCAGTCCATAGTGGATCTAACATAATAGTGTGAGAGTCCAGTCCATAGTGGATCTAACATAATAGTGTGAGAGTCCAGTCCATAGTGGATCTAACACAATAGTGAGAGTCCAGTCCATAGTGGATCTAACATAATAGTGTGAGATTCCAGTCCATAGTGGATCTGACATAATAGTGAGAGTCCAGTCCATAGTGGATCTAACATAATAGTGAGAGTCCAGTCCATAGTGGATCTAACATAATAGTGAGAGTCCAGTCCATAGTGGATATAACATAATAGTGAGAGTCCAGTCCATAGTGGATCTAACATAATAGTGTGAGAGTCCAGTCCATAGTGGATCTAACATAATAGTGAGAGTCCAGTCCATAGTAGGGCCAGCAGGAAAAACTCTTGTCTATTCAGCTAGTAAGGTCCCAGCACCTCAACCCCTAGTAAGAGGCAGTGGAAGTTCCTTGGAGTAGTCCAGTCGATGGCGCTGGATTGGGCTGTGCATCTGGCAAACCTCAGTTAGCTGGATGGTTAACGGACTACAGAATTTGGCAATACAATTTCTGGCCACATTATTACCGTATTTTTTTGGACTATATTTTTTCATAGTTTGGCCGGGCTCCAGTGAGACTTATATGTTTTGTTCCTTCTTTATTATGCATTTTCGGCAGGTGCGACTTATACTCCGAAAAATACAAATACCGTATTTTCCGCACTATTAGCCGCACCTAAAAACCACAAATTTACTCAAAAGCTGACAGTGCGGCTTATAACCCGGTACGCTTTATATATGGATTAATATTAAGATTCATTTTCATAAAGTTTCGGTCTCGCAACTACGGTAAACAGCCGCCATCTTTTTCCTTGTAGAAGAGGAAGTGCTTCTTCTTCTACGCAAGCAACCGCCAAGGTAAGCACCCGCCCCCATAGAACAGGAAGCGCTTCTTCTTCTACTGTAAGCAACCACCCGCCCGCGTAGAAGAAGAAGAAGCGCGCGGATATTACGTTTCATTTCCTTTGTGTGTTTACATCTGTAAAGACCACAAAATGGCTCCTACTAAGCGACAGGTTTCCGGTTCATGAAAAGACGCAATCTCTCCATCCGCACACGGACTACTATTTCACAGCAACTGCCTAAAGACTTTCAAGAAAAGCTGGCTACTTTCCGTGCATATTGTAAAAACAAGATAGCTGAAAAAAAGATCCGGCCAGAGAACATTATCAACATGGACGAGGTTCCACTGACTTTTGATATTCCTGTGAACCGCACTGTGGATACAACGGGAGCACGTAGGGTGAATATTCGCACCACAGGGAATGAGAAGTCATCCTTCACTGTGGTTCTAGCTTGCCATGCTAATGGCCAGAAACTTCCACCCATGGTGATATTCAAAAGGAAGACCTTGCCAAAAGAGACCTTTCCAGCCGGCGTCATCATAAAAGCTAACTCGAAGGGATGGATGGATGAAGAAAAGATGAGCGAGTGGTTAAGGGAAGTTTACGCGAAGAGGCCGGGTGGCTTTTTTCACGCAGCTCCGTCCATGTTGATATACGACTCCATGCGCGCCCACATCACGCTGGTTTTTAATATATTATTAAAGTTTGACTGACCTATCTGACTGTTTTTTTGACATTCCTTTAGCGCAGTTAGATGCGGCTTATAACACGGGGCGGCTTATAGGTGGACAACGTTTTGAAATATGCCGTTCATTGAAGGCGCGGCTTATAACCCAGGGCGCCTTATGGTGCGGAAAATACGGTAACATGTGGCACCTTTTTAAATGATTTTTTTTTTTCTTCAAATTTGACTCCAGCAGAAAGGGTTATTTTCTCCCATAGGGCAAAGGGGCAGGTGCCTGATCAATAGATATGACATTTCAAACAAAAGCTGCATTTGTTTCTTTTAGGGGGAAGGTTATTTAAATAATAATTTCTCCTGTGTCCTGAACTAAAGTGTGCAATCATTCCTCCCTGCGGCAGAAGAGGAAGCTTCAGCTGAGTCCAGAACAGTGCAGTGACTTCTACATAGACCAGCACGGAAAACTCACCTTCGACAGACTGACTGCTTACATGAGCTCTGGTCCCATCATTGCCTTGACTCTAGCGCGGGACAACGCTATAACCCTTTGGAAATCCATCATAGGACCTGTCAAGGCCCCAGAATGTCATCCAGAATGGTGAGTGTCCTTTTGAAGGGGGATGGTGGTCTGATAGGAAAGCTTTGATTGATTGATTGATTGATTGATTTAGACTTGTATTAGTAGATTGCACAGTACAGTACATATTCCGTACAATTGACCACTAAATGGTAACACCCCAATAAGTTTTTCACACTTGTTTACTTAGCTCAACTCAGGGGCGTCACTAGCTTTTAAGGACAGGGGGGGCTTAGCCCCCAGGAGAGCGAACGTAACGCACGAGCACAAAACTGCACAAAATACTAACAAATACTTAGAAATTATTCATTGTTATTATTATTTTAAAAATGCACGGGACGAAATGAAATGCTCCCCGGGACGATGGCTTTTAACCATTTTTTTTTTCTTTTTCTTTTTATGTATTTATTCATTTAACATGTTATATTGAATGTCTTGGTTTTTCCTCCCTCTGAAAAAATCCTATGAAATGTTTAATCAGCCATCCTATAATAATACAACAGCTATTAATGTAAACATACAATAAAACAAATATATTTAATGATGTTTTTTTCATTATTTTAACATTAGGCTAATGTATATTACTTTATATAGATTCTACAAGAGTGATGTGGGCATTTTCTAAATGAACAAGTCCAAGGACCGCAGGCAAGGTCGCAGAGAAAATGCGAACTGGATTTTGAGTGATGTGGGCATTTTCTATATGAACAAGTGGAATGGATTGGATACCGACACACTAAAGGGGCTCTCTACCTTAAAGTACCAATGATTGTCAGACACACACACACACACACACACTAGGTGTGGTGAAATGTGTCCTCTGCAGAGGTGGGTAGTAACGCGCTACATTTACTCCGTTACATCTACTTGAGTAACTTTTGTGATAAATTGTACTTCTAAGAGTAGTTTTAATGCAACATACTTTTACTTTTACTTGAGTATATTTATAAAGAAGAAACGCTACTTTTACTCCGCTACTTTTATCTACATTCAGCTCGCTACTCGCTACTAATTTGTATCGATCTGTTAATGCACGCTTTGTTTGTTTTGGTCTGTCAGACAGACCTTCATAGTGCCTGCGTTTCAACAAATACAGTCACTGGTGACGTTCACTCCGTTCCACCAATCAGATGCAGTCACTGGTGACGTTGGACCAATCAAACAGAGCCAGGTGGTCACATGACCTGACTTAAACAAGTGGAAAAACTTATTGGGGTGTTACCATTTAGTGGTCAATTGTACGGAATATGTACTGTACTGTGCAATCTACTAATAAAAGTTCCAATCAATCAATCAAAAGTGTGAAGGATAAAAGACCCTTTTTTATTTCAACCGTACATCCCGTCAAAAGCCTAAAGACTGACTGCACAGTTCCTGTCTTCACAATAAAAGTGCCGCTCCATCGCGCCTGCGCTTTCAAAATAAGAGTCTCTGAAAGCCAGCGCAAACAAGCTAGCAAGCTACGGAGTTTGCCGCCAATGTATTTCTTGTAAAGTGTATAAAAACGAATATGGAAGCTGGACAAATAAGATGCCAAAAACCAACCACTTTCATGTGGTATTAGACAGAAAGGAGGAACTTTTCTTCTCCTCCATTTGAAAACGTGGACGTTATCATCACTACTGTCTGATTACAATCAATGCAAGTCATCAGAATCAGGTAATACACCAACTTATATTCTTGTCTTCATGAAAGAAAGGAATCTATATGTGTTAAACATGCATGTATATTCATTAAAACACCTTTAACATGTAAACAAAAACGGCACAATAAATAAATATAAATTATATACTGTATATATCAATGTATGTATATATATATATATGTGTATATATATGTATATATATATATATATATATATAAATATATATATATATATATATATATGTCTTAATAAGGTTATCCAAAAAAAAATAGTGCTCGATACCGTAGTAGAGCACAATATATGTATGTGTGTGAAAAAAATCACAAGACTATTTCATCTCTACAGGCCTGTTTCATGAGGGGGAGTTCCCTCAATCATCAGGAGATTTTCTCCTGATGATTGAGGGAACTCCCCCTCATGAAACAGGCCTGTAGAGATGAAATAGTCTTGTGATTTTTTTCCCACACATACATATATATATATATATATATGTGTGTATGTTACTCATCAGTTACTCAGTACTTGAGTAGTTTTTTCACAACATACTTTTTACTTTTACTCAAGTAAATATTTGGGTGACCACTCCTTACTTTTACTTGAGTAATACATTTCTAAAGTAACAGTACTCTTACTTGAGTACAATTTCTGGCTACTCTGCCCACCTCTGTATATATATATATATATATATATATATATATATATATATATATATATATATATATATATATATATATATATATAACACCAAATTATTTAAGGGTGCTTGAGCCCCCCTAAAATAGGCCTAACAACGCCAATGGCTCAACTAATGTTCACAAACTACCGTAAATGCTTAGATTATTGTGTAGTGTATTTACGTAAGCTGCTAGGAAGACACTTTTATATGTACCGACCAAAGTTTGTCAGTACTACCAAGCACCAATTCACGTAAAATCAAAACGGAGCCATATTTCGATACCTTTGTTGCAAGTGATGTCACGTTCGGTTGCAAACTAGGCACTGGTTCGAGCACTTGGTCGGGAAACAAGCTGTCAAGCGCTTAGCTGGACTGCCTCTATAGCACAGGTGTCACACTCAAGGCCCCGGGGCCAGATCTGTTTGGCCCGCCACATCAATTTGTGTGGTCCCCGAAAGTGTGGAAATATGTGTATGTAACAGTGAGGTTGATGGCTGGTGAGGCACTGACTTCATCACAGTCAGATTTACAAACATATGAACCCTAAAGAGTATCTTATTCACCATTTGATTGGCAGCAGTTAACGGGTTATGTTTAAAAGCTCATACCAGCATTCTTCCCTGCTTGGCACTGGAATTGGGGGTTAAATCACCCAAAATTATTCCCAAGCGTGGCGCCGCTGCTGCCCACTGCTCCCCTCACCTCCCAGGGGGTGATCAAGGGGATGGGTCAAATGCAGAGGACAAATTTCACCACACCTAGTGTGTGTGTGACAATCATTGCTACTTTAACTTAACTTTAACTAATTAATTTCCCAACTCATATGGAAACGGTGTTTGTAGATTGCAGTTCAGGGGCGGAAAACTGCTATTTCACCTTTTTTGCTTCAAACAGGTTCTTGCACATACATTTTATGTTATAAATACTTATTTTTATTCACCATATTTTTGAAAAAGCTTAAAAATATACATTTACTGTGGTCTTAAAAACTTGTATCATACCAGGGCGTGTTCATATCTTGTAAACATGTTGGGGCGGCATTGCTCGGTTGGTAGAGCGGTCGTGCCAGCAACTTGAGGGTTCCAGGTTTGATTCCCGCTTCCGCCATCCTAGTCTCTGCTGTTGTGTCCTTGGGCAAGACACTTTACCCACCTGCTCCCAGTGCCACCCACACTGCTTTAAATGTAACTTAGATATTGGGCTTCACTATGTAAAGCGCTTTGAGTCACGAGAGAAAAGCGCTATATAAATATAATTCACTTCACAATTCACATAAGAACAGGGAGGAAATATGGTGATATATTTCCTACTTTTGTTTCCCCAGCCTTCGAGCAAAATACGGCACTTGTGAGCTGCAGAATGGCCTCCACGGCAGCGACTCCTTTCATGTGGCTGAGCGAGAGATCAAATTCATGTTCCCAAACAGTAAGATAAACGCATGCAGCTGTCGGCATTTGGATGTCAAAATGTGTGTAAAATCCTCTTTGCAGCTCTGACAGTTCCCACCAGAGAAGAAACTGAAGAATACTTGAGTCGATACGTCAACCAAACGTTGCTGCAAGGACTCACTGAGCTCTGCAAGCACAAGCCGTTAAACCCCTGCGTAAAAAGAACTATGTTCATCTGACAGTTATCCATTGGCTCTTACTTCAGTGTTTAATATTCTCTCATTGTCCTCTCAATAGGTTTGGCTTGCTGATTGGCTCGTCAAAAATAATCCAAACAAGCCTCAAATAAGTGACGTTGCTATTGTGGAAGAAGAACAATAACGTCTAGGAAGAATCAACAGGAAGGTGCGATTCCAGGAAACGTTCATTTATCCATCCATCCATCCATCTTCTTCCGCTTATCCGAGGTCGGGTCGCGGGGGCAGCAGCTTAAGCAGGGAAGCCCAGACTTCCCTCTCCCCAGCCACTTCGTCCAGCTCCTCCCGGGGGATCCCGAGGCGTTCCCAGGCCAGCCGGGAGACATAGTCTTCCCAGCGTGTCCTGGGTCTTCCCCGTGGCCTCCTACCGGTCGGACGTGGCCTAAACACCTCCCGAGGGAGGCGATCGGGTGGCATCCTGACCAGATGCCCGAACCACCTCATCTGGCTCCTCTCGATGTGGAGGAGCAGCGGCTTTACTTTGAGCTCCCCCCGAATGACAGAGCTTCTCACCCTATCTCTAAGGGAGAGCCCCGCCACTCGGCGGAGGAAACTCATTTGGGCCGCTTGTACCCGTGATCTTGTCCTTTCGGTCATGACCCAAAGCTCATGACCATAGGTGAGGATGGGAACGTAGATCGACCGGTAAATCGAGAGCTTTGCCTTCCGGCTCAGCTCCTTCTTCACCACAACGGATCGATACAGCGTCCGCATTACTGAAGACGCCGCACCGATCCGCCTGTCGATCTCACGATCCACTCTTCCCCCACTCGTGAACAAGACTCCGAGGTACTTGAACTCCTCCACTTGGGGCAAGATCTCCTCCCCAACCCGGAGATGGCACTCCACCCTTTTCCGGGAGAGAACCATGGACTCGGACTTGGAGGTGCTGATTCCCATCCCAGTCGCTTCACACTCAGCTGCGAACCGATCCAGCGAGAGCTGAAGATCTTGGCCGGAGGAAGCCATCAGGACCACATCATCTGCAAAAAGCAGAGACCTAATCCTGCAGCCACCAAACCAGATCCCCTCAACGCCTTGACTGCGCCTAGAAATTCTGTCCATAAAAGTTATGAACAGAATGGGTGACAAAGGGCAGCCTTGGCGGAGTCCAACCCTCACTGGAAACGTGTCCGACTTACTACCGGCAATGCGGACCAAGCTCTGGCACTGATCATACAGGGAGCGGACTGCTCAGAGAGTACGGGGTATCAGACTATCTCCATATCATCAATTCTTATATGACACTGTGTTATTTTTCCTACTTCCAAAAATTATATATTTTGTTTTATTTAGGTTGATTGATAGTTTATTGGCATCAAACCATTGCTTTAGTATGTGGAGTTCACTCTCTACAGCAGGGGTGCTCCTTACATCGATCGCGATCTACCGGTCGATCTCGGAGGGTGTGTCAGTCGATCACCAGCCAGGCGTTAAAAAAATAGTCCTAAAAATGAGCGATCATAAATCTTCACTATGACGTCACTTTCGTCACTTGATTGACATTCACGGCACCCGAGGGTCTTCTGAGATGACGCTGGCTGCTGCCAGCTCATTAAAATTACCGACTGGAAGGCGAGAAACACTTTATTTCAACAGACTCTGGCGCCGTACCTGTCGTCAAAACTCCAAAGACCGACTGCACAGTTGCACAATAAAAGCTCTGCTTCATCCTGCCTGCGCTACCAAATTAAGAGTCTCAGAAAGCTGGCATGCACAAGCTAGCAAGCTACGGAGTTTGTCGACAATGTATTTCTTGTAAAGTGTATACAAAGGAGTACGGAAGCTGGACAAATAAGATGCCAAAAACCAACCACTTTCATGTGGTATTGGACAGAAAGGAGGACTTTTTTTCTCCTCCATTCGAAAATGCGGACGTTATCAGCACCACTGTCTGATTCCTATCAATGCAAGTCATCAGAATCAGGTAATACACCAACTTATATTCTTGTCTTCATGAAAGAAGCATGTTAAACATGCTTGTATTATCTTTAACCACCTTTAACTTGTTAACAATATTAACTATATGTGTTAAACATGCTTGTATTATCTTTAACCACCTTTAAGTTGTTAACAATATTAACTATATGTGTTAAACATGCTTGCATTATCTTTAAACACCTTTAACTTGTTAACAATATTAACTATATGTATTAAACATTCTTGTATTATCATTAAACATCTTTAATTTTTTAACAATATTAACTATGTGTGTTAAACATGCTTGCATTATCATTAACCACCTTTAACTTGTTAACAAAAACATATATTTCATAAATAAGTAAATGTAAATGATATATATGAATGAGGTAGATCCACACGACTTGATCAACGGAAAAGTAGCTCGCCTGCAGAAAACGTGTGAGCACCCCTGCTCTACAGTCTCTAAGAGTGGCCAAGGTCTTGTCCAGAACAGTACAGACTTGTATCATCAGCAAAGAGAATACAGTTGAGTTTTTTTAAAAAGATTTTTACAGATATCATTAATATACAATAAAAACAATTTTGGTCCCAGTACAGAACCTTGGGATACTCCATGTGTTATAATCTTTTTATCTGAATCTACATTGTTCATAATTTAAATTCAGTTTTGAATAAACACTTTCCCCCCCCCCTTGTTCCTGTTTCTTCGTTTTGCAAGTTGACAGTAGCTTGTTTACAAACCCCCCGGTTTTAAATCAAATCAAATCAAATCAACTTTATTTATAAAGCACATTTAAAATTTACCACAGGGGTAGCCAAAGTGCTGTACAATGAGCAGGTTAAAAGATAAAACGAGTACCGAGCAAACACAACACAACACAAACAGAACACGATAAAAAATAAATAATTAAAATAGAATTAATAAAAACATAAAAACAGGATCACAGCAGGTGTATTATGGGGCGCCATTGCAGGATGGATATCACTCAGTGTTAAAAGCCATGGAATAAAAGTATGTTTTTAAGAGAGATTTAAAAACAGGAAGAGAGGAGGCTTGTCTAACACTCAGGGGTAGGTCGTTCCAGAGCTTGGGAGCAGCAACGGCGAAAGCTCTGTCACCTCTAAGCTTCAGCCTTGTGTCAGGGACCGTCAACAGCAGCTGATCGGCTGATCTTAAGGATCGGGTGGGGCAGTAAGGCTGAAGGAGGTCGGAGAGATAGGTTGGCGCGAGGTTGTTTAGACATTTAAAAACAAATAAAAGGAGTTTAAAATGTATTCGGTAACGCACAGGGAGCCAGTGAAGGGACGCTAAAATAGGGGTGATGTGCTCACGTCTGCGGGTTTTAAGACTGTTAAAGACTTCCAAGCCATTGTTTTCGAATATTTAAAAAAAAGACACCTCAGAAAGTACATGTTAATAATAACATATTCAAGGATTTCACTCGTGCAAGCTGGTTTGTGCAGTTGAAAGGCAAAAAGCCTATCTGACTTCAGGTTATGACAACGTGAAAGTCTTTCATAACAGCCAGATTTGAGTATAGTTGGACTATTAAAACCAATGGTCATAAACTTTTGACCAGATGTAAGTTTTAATTTAAATTCAGTTTTGAATAAACATCCCCCCCCCACCTCTTGTTCCCGTTTCTTCCTTTTGCATGTTGATAGTATCTTGTTTACAAATCCCCCGGTTTTAAGACTATGTTAAAGACTTCTAAGCCATTGTTTTCGAATATTTACAACAACAACAAAAAACACCTCAGAATGAACATGTTAAAAATAACATATTCAAGGATTTCAATCGTGCAACTGGCTGATATTCAAAAGTTTGAGTGGACGCCTAATATGAACGTTTACATAGTGAATATGAAAAAGTCTTAAATGTTGTGCTGACGTCACAGCCATGAAAGAGGTCTTACATAAAGGCACAATCGCATATTCTCGCATATTCTCTGTCTGTGACCACTTTTTAATGAAGGTACGTTGCTTGTCTACTGCTGAGAATTATTCATTTTGTGTTAAAACCGCTTTAGTTTTTCACGATGCCGGTGTAGCAGAATGGTTTAGCCACTGTATTACATGGCTTAAAATCAACGTAATTGTTGAACTTCAAAGCAGTACATCCTGGAATAGTTTATGGCGTCCCTACAAATATGTCTTATTGGACGATAGGCTAAATGTTGCCGATAAATGAGATGAATGTAAACATGTACGCACATCCTTCACTTCCGGTTGTAGGAAGAAGCAGCCATTTTGTATGCCCCACATCTTCATCTGTCTGGACAAGATGGGCGGGGTTATGACATCACGTGGTACACGAGCTGCTCTAAAATCAGTCGGAAAAGCAACGTACTTTTCCCATCCACTTTTATCATGTGCAACACCCGCATCAAATATGAACATTCAGTCGTGTGCGAAAGGGAGTTAGGTTGAGTAAAATGTTGAAAATACATCGTGTATAAACTGCAACTGCGTGTCTTCTCGGTTTGATCTACACCCGCGCCTGTGATTGGTCAAGCGTGTGAATGGCACCGCCGTTCCTCCAATCAAATCGCGTCATCACATGACGCCATTCCCCCCTCCCGCCCCCACCGGTGTTAGAAAACCAGCCGACGACCGTCGCCTTGTGGGAGAATCCATTTTAAAGAGAGCACTCTAGTTGCGTGATTAGCAAATAGGTCTGCGTTACTTTAAACAGCCTTTCCCCCCTCAATTGGCAAGTAAGTACACCATGTATGCCTTTGCGTTGCTGCAGTTGCGTTCTTTTTTTGTAAATTTACAGCGACTGTGAAATCGTCGATGCGGCCTATGCTGCGTTGCGTAACTGCGAATAATTTAGTTTTATATATGTGAAATACATGGCTTTTTAAAAAAATGTATAATTTATTCCAACGTGTTGAGCGTTTAAGCGATAAATATAAAGCAATGTGTATCTTTAAAATTCTTAAACCGTTCAATAGAAGGCCGAGCCGTGCCGGTCAAAATGGTGGCGACGCATGCGTTAGCAAAATGGCTACGTTCACTTACATAACCCCCGCTCGATGCATCCCGGTGTTATTGTACCGTCTTATGTCTTGTGTTAGGTGTATTAACACAAAATGGCCGACATCGAGCAACAGTACATGGAGACGTCAGAAAACGGCCACGAAGTCGACGACGACTTTAATGGAGGCGACCAGGCCGGCGGAAACGACGACTGCGGTGGCGCAGGGGCCGACGACAACTCGCAGAACGGCGGCACAGAAGGCGGTCAAATCAACGCCAGCAAGGGCGAGGAGGATGCAGGGTGAGTCAAAAAAAGACAATTTGTGCTCATTTAGAGCTGTGAAGCGGCGCTTTGGTGAGCCACAAGGTTTCTTTGTTCCAGCGGGCCTTTGTTGGCGCCATGTGCGGAGCGGGTGGGGGATGGGCGCTCCGGGAACAAGCTAATCTATCACGAACCAGACTCTCATGCATGCTTATGAGTAGGGATGTCCGATAATGGCTTTTTGCCGATATTGACAAACCCTTAATTACCGATACCAATATATACAGTCGTGGAATTAACACATTATTATGCCTAATTTGTACAACCAGGTATGGTGAAGATAAGGTCCATTAAATTTTTTTTAAAAATAAAGACATTTTCTTGAATAAAGAAAGTAAAACAATATAAAAACAGTTGCACAGAAACTAGTAATTAATGAAAATGAGTCAAATTAACTGTTAAAGGTTAGTACTATTAGTGGACCAGCAGCATGCACCATCATGTTTGCTTATGGACTGTATTGATATATAATGTAGGAACCAGAATATTAATAACTGAAAGAAACAACCCTTTTGTGTGAATGAGGGAGGTTTTTTTGGGTTGGTGTACTAATCGTTCATCTTAAAACAATTACATAGAAACTAGTAATTAATAATAATAACTGGGATTTATATAGCGCTTTTCTAAGTACCCAAAGTCGCTTTACATGTAGAACCCATCAATCATTCACACCTGGTGGTGGTAAGCAACGGCCCCTCCGACCACCACCTATCATTCATCATTCAATTCACCGGTATGAGTGGCACCGGGGGAAAAGGGTGAAGTGTCCCGCCCAAGGACACAACGGCAGCGATTTTTGGATGGTAAGAGGCGGGGAGCGAACCTGCAACCCTCAGGTTTCTGGCACGGTTGCTCTACCCACTACGCCATGCCGCCCTCAACCCTCATTAATGAAGATGAGTAAAATTAACTGTTAAAGGTTAGTACTATTAGTGGACCAGCAGCACGCACGATCATGTGTGCTTACGGACTGTATCCCTTGCAGACTATATTGATATATAATGTAGGAACCGGAATATTAAACAGAAAGAAACAACCTTTTTGTGTGAATGAGTGTAAATGGGGGAGGGAGTTTTTTTTTGGGTTGGTGCACTAATTGTAAGTGTATCTTAAAAACAGTTACATAGAAACTAGTAATTAATGAAAATGAGTAAAATTAACTGTTAAAGGTTAGTACTATTAGTGGACCGGCAGCATGCGCGATCATGTGCGCTTACAGACTGTATCCCTTGCAGACTGAATGAGTGTAAATGGGGGAGGGAGGTTTTTTGGGGGTTGGTGTACTAATTGTAAGTGTAGCTTGTTTTTTATGTTGATTTAATGAAAAAATACAAAAAAAACGATACCGATTATTGAACAAACCGATACCGATAATTTCCGATATTACATTCTAAAGCATTTATCGGCCGATATTATCGGACATCTCTACTTCTGAGTGATTAGATCTGCATTTCTGAGCAAATTATGAAGTAAAATAAAGCAAATGAGGGAAAGTACTCCTGATCTGAAACATTCTAGGTGTACACCCCCGTTTTCCCAGTCCCATCCCCCAACACACACACGCAGGGATGGAAATGCCTCAATTGACCGTACGGTTTTGTTTCTATTCAGGAAAATGTTTGTTGGTGGCCTTAGCTGGGACACAACCAAGAAGGATCTCAAAGATTACTTCTCCAAGTTTGGCGAGGTGTCAGACTGCACCATTAAAATCGACCAGACAACAGGCCGGTCACGAGGCTTTGGCTTTATTCTTTTTAAGGAGCCTGGTAGCGTAGATAAGGTGAGCAGAGAACACCTTGTTACATTTTTAAAATAATACAAATATTTACTCATTTTGCATGCATTGGTGAATAAATCATGCATGTGTGAAATTCTTTCACAAATAAGTGATAATTGTTTATATGGTTTACTTAAAGGTTCTGGAACAGAAGGAGCACAGGCTGGACGGGCGACAGATTGACCCCAAGAAAGCTATGGCCATGAAGAAGGAACCAGTCAAGAAGATCTTTGTGGGGGGCCTTAACCCAGACACGGCAAAGGATGTCATTGAGGACTACTTTAAAACATTTGGAGAGGTATGACCACAAACCATTTACAGCAGAGATGGAATCCATCTGATAGTTGTCGACTGAACTCTTCAATCTTGTCCTTGTATAGATTGAAACAATTGAGCTTCCTCAAGACCCAAAGACTGAGAAGAGAAGAGGTTTTGTATTCATCACATACCAGGATGAGGCTCACGTGAAGAAAGTCATGGAGAAAAAATACCACACTGTCGGTGGAAGCAAGGTGAGCCCGTGTGTTCTAATGTTGGATTGTTCTGTGGGTCTATGATGTGCTAATGTGGCTTGTTCTGTTGCAGTGTGAAATTAAGATAGCCCAACCCAAAGAGGTCTACCAGCAGCAGCAGTATGGTGCTCGTGGATTCAGCGGTGGTCGCGGAGGCAGGGGAGGCCGTCCAGGTAAGAATTCTTTCAAATAAGTGCTTTGCCAGGTTTTGGTGATGTGAAAGAGTACCATAGCTCTATTTTGTTTGTTTTTTGTAGGTCAGGGCCAGAACTGGAATCAAGGTTACAACAACTACTGGAACCAGGGAGGCGGAGGAGGAGGCGGATACAACCAGGGCTATGGCTATGGACAGCAAAGCTATGGCGGCTACGGTGGTGGCTATGGCGGCTATGACTACTCTGCTGGTTATTACGGCTATGGGGGTGGCTACGATTACAGTAAGCGATAAGTGCCCCCGGGGGAAAGACTGAATTGGAGAAGCTTATTTTCTTGGTCCTCCTTGTTGTACAGAACTCAGTCCCTTTTTCTCTTGTCCTCCAGACCAGGGCAATACAAGCTATGGGAAAACTCCAAGACGTGGCCACCCGAGTAGCTACAAGCCATACTGATCACACGTAGTGCAGGTATGCATTTTTGCATCATCCATGGTAGTATGAGATTATAGCTCGTACCATTGGTGCCTTTTTGACCCTCCCCTCTCCCAAAAAAAATCCTCATCTACTCTTAATTCCATTCCAACATTGTGGTGGGGGCTAGGGTAGCTTGTTTTGATGGGGGTCTGGATCCATTCCACCTATCATCACCCTAAGATGCATCCCTACAAACACTACTTGATCGATACGGGTTGAGCTGGTGGTGGTTAAGAATAGGACGTTTCACCTAGGTGTAATTGCTTTCGGTTTAAAGTCTTGTCTATTCACCGATCTGTTTAACTCATTCATGCAACTGTTTTGTCTTTGTAACTGCTCAAATTTGGTTTATTCTCAGTAACGTTAAGCAACGTGTTTCTCTCTTAAGGTCTAACGTAAATAAGAAAAAGAGATCCATGGTCAGACCACAGCGACCTTGGGCTCTGGCTTTTCCTTTGGAGTTGGCAGAAAATTTGGACTCATGCTCCATTTGTACAGATCAAGTGAGGAACTGGGGAAGCAAATGTCACTTTTCCACTTTTATTTTATATTGTTTTGTGTCCATTTACATTTCCAGTGATGGAAGTGTTATTTTTACTGTACTTTTTGGTACCTTTTGAATCTAATGTATTGTATGGTTGTATTTTTACATGTCTACTGGATTTACAGACAAAACAGCAAGAGCTTTTAAAGCTCACAAATAAAACAAATTAGGCTTTTTTTTTTCCAGTGTACTAGATCTTTAGTTATGTTTCCCCCTGTGCTGGGTGTTGGATATAAGTTGCATGGGTGAGACAAAACAAAGGATTGAAACTAAAGGGTTCATTGTAAACGTGTAATGAATGTTTGCAGATGGCTTGGTAAAAAGACAACCAGCATCATTTTTTTTTTCCATTTTGTTTTTTGGCTTTTAAGGAGTTTCTTCCCCGTTCGTGTTTGCAATTTTTAAGTGGCTTTACTAGTGTAACTCAACTGAACGCAAGCCTGTTAAATGTAAGAGGGTATTTCCCTCTCTCACTGGATACTCATTCCTCTAGTGTCTTGGGCAAATTGGTAGAAATAAACTTTTGATTTATATTACAAATGGATCTTACTGTTATTATTTGTAAAGATAATGTTAACTGTATTGATTGTACTGTTAAATGGCTTGCTCAATATAGCTGGAGTAATGTGAACATCGCGACGGATGCCCCTTTTGGAAGCTGCGGGAGAGGGCTTCACCACCTGCAGTGTTAAATGTCAACCCCCTAGATGTGAAACTGCAATACTTGAACATAAGTAGTGTGAGTGTGGTCGGGTAAGTGCTTATATTTAATAATGTGCATTGAAAAGATTTGTCTGAGCAGTACTGATGCAAGAAATTTATTTTTTTAATGTTGCTAATTTATTTATAAAAAAACACAATTTACTTGCATATTTGTTACACAATCTGCAAAGGTAACGGTAGTGTAGAGATGTCTTTGGGCGGTTCCTTCAAATGGATTCTGCATACATTAACAGTATTGCAAAATGGCTGCTGATTCCTATGGAAATCAATTAAACAATGTTTACATTACAGGATTAAAACCCTTTCAGTATATGCCTTGAGGTTCCTAAATGCAGTGAGGTCAGGAAATGGCAGTACATCTGCTATTAAGTCGTTTCTACCTCTGAACTATGAATGTGACCATCTGACAATGTCTGAACACATTAAAACATTTTCTACAGGATTCAACGCACCTTTCATTAGATGTCTTCCTTTTCTAGTTTCACATCAGTGGCTGGCTTCCATGTCTGGGAAGTAACATTTAAGTGTTAAAAAGGTTGCAAAAGTTGAACGTGACAATTGTGTCAACCTGTGAGAATGCGGTCGATACATTGCACCACCAGCTCAGCGTCCTCCATACTGAAGCACATGGGAGGTTTAAACTTCACCACGCTGTCCCAGGGGCCGTCCGTGCTCACACAGATACGATCCTCCAATTTAAGCCTAAACAACATGTTTAAATCAACAATATTTAAAATGCAAACTTTTTCTGTATGTTACCTTTTAACCAGTTGTGCTGCAGCTTTAGTGGCAGGTGTCAAGAGTTGTCTGTCTTCAACCAGCTCAACTCCAACAAAAAGTCCCTCTCCTCTGTTTGGATGGATCAGGGTGTTTTATACATAAAAATAGGCATTTTGAATTACATTGTCAGAATTTTCTATACTACATAGATCGGTTATATAGCTCAGAATCTCAAGATCAGCGCTTCAAATTAAAATCACAATTCTTTGCTCTCTAATGACTGACTATAACATGCAGTAGTGTAGTAAGCTTAAGTATTAAGAACAAAGCATTCAACATTACTATTACAGTTTGCACAATAATATTTGAATATGTGAAAATAACACTATAATCAAGTAATTCTTTTATGTACCACTAGATGGAGTCTATGTACTGGTAGTGGTACATGTACTACAGTTTGAGAACCACTGCTCTAAATGCATTACATACGACTGCATACTTCCTAATCTCTGGATGTATCTTTATTAGTACTCATTTGCAGTGTCGTTACCTTACGTCTCCAATAATTTGATGTCTGGTTTTAAGCGTTGACAACAAATGCTTAAGATGTGTGCCAACCCTTGTGGCATTTCCTCTCAAGTCTTCTTTTTCTATGACGTCAAGGACGGCTAGACCGATGGCACATGACACTGGATTACCGCCAAACTGCAACAAAAAAAAACATCCACAAACAAATGTATTTAGCTTATTGTTCTGACTTGATAATATGACTGATAATGTAATGATCAGAGCCTGGATTATTCACATTGTCTGTATCAAACATGAATACAGGGTTCTGTCATTCTAGTCATGTTTGTACTTCTATATACAAGCACCATGCACTATTCAAAGATCTATAAGATGAGCAATTTATGATTCGAAGGAGCAAAAATAGAACTGAAACTAACATAGTCTCCAGTTTAATATCCCTGGTTTAAAGTGTTGGCCTGTGCCTCTTTGACAGAGTGCTTCATAAGCTTGAAACATTCATCCATCCATTTCATTCACTGTATTGAAACAACCCCACTTGCAATGCCACACTAAAGCCAACATACCGTATTGAAATACTCCACACCGTTGTCAGTGAAGGCTCCTGCTATCTCCGCTGTAGTCACCACACACGCTACAGGATGCCCGTTGCCCATAGGTTTGCCCATGGTCACTATGTCCGGGCAGAAATCTGCACCTTGCAGCTGAAAAGCCCAAAAGTGACTCCCCGTGCGTCCGAAACCTGTCTGCACCTCGTCGGCCACGAACACTCCGCCTGCTGCGCGCACGTACCTGTGTGGAGCACGAGCAGTAAGTGTCTCGATCGTACACCGCTAATAACCATGTAGACCTACTCTGCAACTTTGGATGAGTAGCCTTCAGGCAAAACGAGTTGTCCTCCCACGCTCGGCATGGATTCAGCAAAGAAGGACGAAATCTATTGGGAGGGGAAGTTGTTAGATAAGCATTGATACGTTGTGACTTGTTGACTCACCTTTCGACCTTTGAGGTGCACCTCCTCTATCAAGTCTTTGACTGTATCGGCATACGCTTGTCCTGGATCGGGCATGTCTTTGTGCACACCTCTGTAGGTGTCTGGTAAAGGGGCCTGGTGGAGTCAATACCATTAATAAGAGATTTTATGAAACTGCTGTATTTCACTCACCACATGGACCCATTCTTTTTGTCCGCTCAGTTTCCGGAACTTGTACGGACTGATGTCGATGAGGGACTTGAGATGACCGTGGTAGGCACTGAAAAGAGACAGGTTGACGTTTGAAAACGTGTGATCTGAGGAGATGAACGTGATTTATTAACAGGGAATCATCACTGGTCGAGAACGATGACGTCCTCGTGTTGGGTGTACTGCTGGGCCAAGCGCAGAGCCAGATCATTGGCCTCGGAGCTGTGAGAACAACGGTTGTTGATATCAGTGATGTTCTGACTTAGATTGTGAAAACGGCAGTATTATATCATCATTGGCCTCGGAGCTGCGAGAACACAGGTTATCAGTGATTTTTTTGTTTCTCAGGCTCAGATTCTGAAAATTGCAACATGACCTACGACTTACAACGATCACATGGTTTCACTTATTACTGCAATGGCCCACGTTGCCGATGCAAAACCTACCCGGAGTTGACAAAGTAGAAGACTGAGAGTCTGTCGGGCAAGGTGGCAGCCAGGCGGTCTGCATACAGGACTAAGTTGTCGTGCAGGAATCTGGTGTTGGTGTTCAGAAGGTCCATTTGTTCTGATGCAGCCTTTGTAACACTGGGGTGGCAGTGGCCCACTACAGTAAAAAACAAATGGGGTTAAATCAGTGGTTCTTAACCTGGGTTCGAAGGTCAAGACACACCCGACTCATCGTGTAAATAAAAACTTCTCCCTATCGGCGTGTTATGGATAACCCCAAACAATGTTCCTTCTAATTTTCCATCTGATTTGCAGGTTTTTTGATTGATTGATTGGAACTTTTACTAGCAGATTGCAAAGGAAGAGAATACGTTATATGAAACACTACAGTTTACACAATACAGTACATATTCCGTACAATTGAGCACTAAATGGTAAGCCCCGAATAAGTATTTCAACTTGTTTAAGTCGGGGTCCACGTTAATGAATTCATGTGAATGTGTGTAAAGTGTATAATTTGTTGTGAGTTCATGCACTGTGTTGGTTTTGTTCTTTGAACGAGGTGATGTTCATGCACGGTTCATTTTGTGCACCAGTAAAAAAACATACAACGTTTTCTTGAATTAAAAAAAATCATTTTATTTTTCACTAAAGAAGGGTTCGGGAAACGCGCATATGAAACTGGTGGGGTTCGGTACCTCCAACAAGATTAAGAACCCACCCATCCATCCATTTTCTACCGCTTATTCCCTTGTGGGGTCGCGGGGGGCGCTGGAGCCTATCTCAGCTACAATCGGGCGGAAGGCGGGGTACACCCTGGACAAGTCGCCACCTCATCGCAGGGCCAACACAGATAGACAGACAACATTCACACACTAGGGCCAATTTAGTGTTGCCAATCAACCTATCCCCAGGTGCATGTCTTTGGAGGTGGGAGGAAGCCGGAGTACCCGGAGGGAACCCACGCAGTCACGGGGAGAACATGCAAACTCCACACAGAAAGATCCCGAGCCTGGGATTGAACCCAAGACTACTCAGGACCTTCGTATTGTGAGCAGACGCACTAACCTCTCTTCCACCGTGCTGCCCAAGATTAAGAACCACTGGGTTAAATAAAAAAAATGCCACTAGATGGCAGAAGTCTGACATGCTTTTTTTTTAAACTGAAAAATGTTGATCAAAATACATTTACCGTGATGGACATTGCTGATACAGTCCAAATAGCGCTGTCCGTTCTCGTCAAAAAGATATTGTCCCCTCGCTCTCACAATCTTAACTGGATCGTCTGAATAAAAAAGTCTGCACGATTGCCTGCAATCAAAAACAATGTCAGGATAGTTATCACGTGACACGAAAAAAGTGTCAGTTTCATACTTGAAAAAAAAAAAAAAAAAGCAGTTACCCGATGAACCTTCTCCTCATTGCCAGGGTGTTGTCTTTGCTGAGGAGGATTGACGCCATGTCTCGTTACGGGTGGCTTTATTTTAAAAATACTCGCTGCGGTCTTGGAACGCACTGCGCATGTGCACAAACCACGTCAGCTATTAGTGTGAGCGAAATGGATCAAAATTACACGCCAGTTTCCTTTAGTGTATACGCTAAGTTACGTTTATGCTTTAAAAAAAAAAAAAAATTTAATCGTAATTTGTTTAAAGGTGTTTGGATTCTTACACTTCCGCCTTCGACGTCGACTCGTAAATGGAGTGGTCCAACTGGATACGTGCGGGGGATATAAAACAACTTGTTTCTCAAAGCTAAAATACATCAAAAAGTAGTTGCGAGTCACGTATAAAACTTGTATTGTAAAAAAATGTACTCGTAATCACCGCCGCGGGTGACATTTGGAGAAGCGTAACACCCGCCCTTGCTGTAATGGTATCGCCCAGAAGCTATATAAACCCTCGGCTTGGCGACGCTCATCCGGTGCACTGAGCAGCCGCGGTTGCTAAGGAACCACCAAACCAAGGTAATGCATCAGGACAGCTGTGTAGCACGCTAGCCTGCAATAACTAAGCTACCGCGGACGTGCTTATTCAAACTTGTCACCTGTGTTATTACTCTCTTATTTATCATGTGAACACTTTATGTGCAGTGTCAACCTGCTAACTAACAGTAAACTGGCCGAATAGCTCAAAGAAGTATGTTACCCCCATAGCATGCTAGCTTGATAGCCTCGCTAAACTATGTCGTATTGCTGAGCTAACTTCCGATAATAAGCGCACATAAATCGTGTCATGACACGACTAGTATGTTTCATATATGGAATGATAGTCAGTCCCGTTGTCAGAACCAGCCTAGGTACTATTTTGTAATAAACTCGTTTGACAGTATGTTATTGTGAAGGCTAATTATGCAAAGCTCGATAAAAGTAGTGCGTATTGGTTGCAACATAGCTCAAAATGAAGTTCTTTTAGAGTGTTTGTATGCCTACTCCCTGCAGGCCACATCTGACTGCCAACAACAAGTGTTGAATCACACCATAGTTGCTACTTGCATGTTGGAACCAATCTTAAAACACTTTACTGGCTGCATTGGAGGAGTGGTAGAAATAACAAGCAACTGTCACATTTGAATCTAACTTTTGGTTTTGGCTGTATGCAACCATTTGCTTAGGCATGGTATCTTTTTTTTTTTATGGAGCTGTGCAAAGGTTCTCTTGCATGCAACAGCGCAACAGAGGATTTAGTCTTTATTTGCACATCCCCAAAAAAATACTCTGCCATAGTAATATAAGTTCTGGGGACTTGGTCATTATTCCTTTGTACCCTTTGCAAAGATTCTATGGCATGCTACCAGCCCCTATCCCCATTCATTTTCCCTCACACTTCCCCCATTCTCTCCCTTTCCTTCTCTCCCTCCCCCTTCTTCACAAGTCACAACTGCTGTTATCTGTTTAGTATAACTCCCCCATTTTTACCCCAACACTTTCCATTTGGAACTTACTCTGCATGTTCTATGCCGTGTATGACAAATAGTTTGTACATTTTTTATATACCAATAACAGACTGCAGTGCTCACTTGCTAAGTGAACATGATGGAATGCGAAGTGTTTCTTTGTTCTGGTTGTCCTCGTGTCCATGTGTGCTCTCTGCTTTTGTGAACATGAACTTCTGCTCGTGGCCTGCCGGAGACTCACTTTTTCAGTGGAACATGTATGCAGCTTTTCATTCTGTCAGGGACTAAAAGGTCCTATAAACTATGCCGTAACCCCTATACACACTGTTGTTACTTTAAACAATGATAATGTTTCATACAGATCCATTGCTCCGTCCATACAGGTGGGACCACGATGACGACTGGAAGTAATTGAAGTGTGGAGAGGACACGCCATGCCAGGTGTCTGACCCAACAGTTCCAGGATCATAGCTGTCATTATGGTGACACTTATCACAGAGCAGCTCAGAAAGCAAAGTTTGGAAGAGCCTTATCACAAGGCTTTCAATGGGAACGTGGTATGTCATTTCTTTCTATTACGCAATTACGGTTCAGTTCACTTTGATACTGTGCACATTTTATTACAAACCCCGTTTCCAAATGAGTTGGGAAATTGTGTTAGATGTAAATATAAACGGAATACAATGATTTGCAAATCCTTTTCAACCCATATTCAGTTGAATATGCTACAAAGACAACATATTTGATGTTCAAACTCATAAACATTTTTTTTTTGCAAATAATCATTAACTTTAGAATTTGATGGCAGCAACACGTGACAAAGAAGTTTGGAAAGGTGGCAATAAATACTGATAAAGTTGAGGAATGCTCATCAAACACTTGGAACATCCCACAGGTGAACAGGCTAATTGGGAACAGGTGGGTGCCATGATTGGGTATAAAAGTAGATTCCATGAAATACTCAGTCATTCACAAACAAGGATGGGGCGAGGGTCACCACTTTGTCAACAAATGCATGAGCAAATTGTTGAACAGTTTAAGAAAAACCTTTCTCAACCAGCTATTGCGAGGAATTTAGGGATTTCACCATCTACGGTCCGTGATATCATCAAAGGGTTCAGAGAAGCTGGAGAAATCACTGCACGTAAGCAGCTAAGCCCGTGACCTTCCATTCCTCAGGCTGTACTGCATCAACAAGTGACATTCAGTGTGTAAAGGATATCACCACATGGGCTCAGGAACACTTCAGAAACCCACTGTCAGTAACTACAGTTGGTCGCTACATCTGTAAGTGCAAGTTAAAACTCTCCTATGCAAGGCGAAAACCGTTTATCAACAACACCCAGAAACGCCGTCGGCTTTGCTGGGCCTGAGCTCATCTAAGATGGACTGATACAAAGTGGAAAAGTGTTCTGTGGTCTGACGAGTCCACATTTCAAATTGTTTTTGGAAACTGTGGACGTCGTGTCCTCCGGACCAAAGAGGAAAAGAACCATCCGGATTGTTATAGGCGCAAAGTTGAAAAGGCAGCATGTGTGATGGTATGGGAGTGTATTAGTGCCCAAGACATGGGTAACTTACACATCTGTGAAGGCACCATTAATGCTGAAAGGTACATACAGGTTTTGGAGCAACATATGTTGCCATCCAAGCAACGTTACCATGGACGCCCCTGCTTATTTCAGCAAGACAATGCCAAGCCATGTGTTACATCAACGTGGCTTTATAGTAAAAGAGTGCGGATACTAGACTGGCCTGCCTGTAGTCCAGACCTGTCTCCCATTTGAAAATGTGTGGCGCATTATGAAGCCTAAAATAGCACAACGGAGACCCCCGGACTGTTGAACAACTTAAGCTGTACATCAAGCAAGAATGGGAAAGAATTCCACCTGAGAAGCTTCAAAAATGTGTCTCCTCAGTTCCCAAACGTTTACTGAGTGTTGTTAAAAGGAAAGGCCATGTAACACAGTGGTGAACATGCCCTTTCCCAACTACTTTGGCACGTGTTGCAGCCATGAAATTCTAAGGTAATCATTATTTGCAAAAAAAAGTTTGAGTTTGAACATCAAATATGTTGTCTTTGTAGTGCATTCAATTGAATATGGGTTGAAAAGGATTTGCAAATCATTGTATTCCGTTTATATTTACATCTAACACAATTTCCCAACTCATATGGAAACGGGGTTCGTATAATATGCATTAGTTTGACCATTTAAAATCAACGATAATAAAAAGGAGATGCTTGGAAATAGCATAAAAATGCCCCCAAAACTTGGAAAAACTCGATTCATCGCGTTACTTTTTGGTGTAACCATCATGAGCGTTCTGTTCAGGTATATTTCTTTTATATTTTGATAAATGATCATATTTATGTATTACTAAATTTAAATAGGTATTGATCAATATTTAAGCTGTGTGTATTTGATTTCAGTTGTTATTTAGAATTGTAGTTGAAACTTTTACAACCTTGTGTTGCGCTCATGATGGCGTAACCAAACTAGATTTCATTTAATGATCTTATTTTGTATATTTATTCCCTTTTTTACATTTAGTATATTTAAATATTCATTTATAAACATTGAGTACATTTCAAATATCAATAAAATGCAATTGCCTTCATCTTATAGGGCAGGGGTCGGCAACCCGCGGCTCTAGAGCCGCATGCGGCTCTTTAGCGCCGCCCTAGTGGCTCTCTGGAGCTTTTTCAAAAATGTATGAAAAATGGAAAAAGTTGAGGGGAAAAAAAAATTTTTTTGTTTTAATATGGTTTCTGTAGGAGGACAAACATGACACAAACCTCCCTAATTGTTATAAAGCACATTGTTTATATTAAACATGCTTCACTGATTCGAGTATTTGGTGAGTGTCGTTTTGTCCTACTAATTTTTGCAGTCCTTGAACTCACCTTCGTTTGTTTACATGTATATCTTTCTGCGACTTTCTAGGACGTGTTTTATGCCACTTCTTTTTCTGTCTCATTTTGTCCACCAAACTTTTTTAACGTTGTGCATGAATGCACAAAGGTGAGTTATGTTGATGTTATTTGCTTGTGTGGAGTGCTAATCAGACATATTTGGTCACTGCATGACTGCGAGCTAATCGATGCTAACATGCTATTTAGGCTAGCTATATGTACATATTGCATCATTATGCCTCATTTGTAGCTATATTTGAGCTCATTTAGTTTCCTTTAAGTCATATTAATTCAATTTATATCTCATGACACACTATCTGTATGTAATATGGCTTTTAATTTTTTGCGGCTCCAGACAGATTTGTTTTTGTATTTTTGGTCCAATAAGGCTCTTTAAACATTTTGGGTTGCCGACCCCTGTTATAGGGTAATGTTTAGTTACACCAAGTCATGAGTGTAACACTTACCAGAGCTGTACACCCTTGCATGTATTGTCTGTGTTTTAGTGGCCTGCTTGGAGGATCCTCCGGGCAACTGTTGGCTAGTTGCGCTCCTCCTCCACCTTCCTTACGTCTTATTACCGTATTTTCCGCACTATTAGCTGCACCTAAAAACCACAAATTTACTCAAAAGCTGACAGTGCGGCTTATAACCCGGTGCGCTTTATATATGGATTAATATTAAGATTCATTTTCATAAAGTTTCGGTCTCGCAACTACGGTAAACAGCCGCCATCTTTTTTCCCCGTAGAAGAGGAAGTGCTTCTTCTTCTACGCAAGCAACCGCCAAGGTAAGCACCCGCCCCCATAGAACAGGAAGCGCTTCTTCTTCTACTGTAAGCAACCACCCGCCCGCGTAGAAGAAGAAGAAGCGCGCGGATATTACGTTTCATTTCCTTTGTGTGTTTACATCTGTAAAGACCACAAAATGGCTCCTACTAAGCGACAGGTTTCCGGTTCATGAAAAGACGCAATCTCTCCATCCGCACACGGACTACTATTTCACAGCAACTGCCTAAAGACTTTCAAGAAAAGCTGGCTACTTTCCGTGCATATTGTAAAAACAAGATAGCTGAAAAAAAGATCCGGCCAGAGAACATTATCAACATGGACGAGGTTCCACTGACTTTTGATATTGCTGTGAACCGCACTGTGGATACAACGGGAGCACTTACGGTGAATATTCACACCACAGGGAATGAGAAGTCATCCTTCACTGTGGTTCTAGCTTGCCATGCTAATGGCCAGAAACTTCCACCCATGGTGATATTCAAAAGGAAGACCTTGCCAAAAGAGACCTTTCCAGCCGGCGTCATCATAAAAGCTAACTCGAAGGGATGGATGGATGAAGAAAAGATGAGCGAGTGGTTAAGGTAAGTTTACGCGAAGAGGCCGGGTGGCTTTTTTCACGCAGCTCCGTCCATGTTGATATACGACTCCATGCGCGCCCACATCACGCTGGTTTTTAATATATTATTAAAGTTTGACTGACCTATCTGACTGTTTTTTTGACATTCCTTTAGCGCAGTTAGATGCGGCTTACAACACGGGGCGGCTTATAGGTGGACAAAGTTTTGAAATATGCCGTTCATTGAAGGCGCGGCTTATAACCCAGGGCGCCTTATGGTGCGGAAAATACGGTACAATGACTGACAGAAAAGTGAACATTGTTCAATTAGCCTAGGCTTCATTCACAAACACCTGAACTTAAGACACTTGACATGTTTTGCCCATCTGTCATTGTTCATCCTGCTAAGCAAACATAAGGGTTTACCATACTGCGAAGAACTGAACTGAACTGTCTGGTACTGGAAACATACACTAGCTGTTTTTGTAACGATGTCCTTTGTTTCTAGACGCTACCTGCATTAGGCTCCAGCCCCACCATCTCCTGGAGAGCATGCAAGTCCACCCAAGGCAAGTGCAGTGGATTGATCTGCTGCATGTTGAGACCTTTCTCATTTTGTCGTCTCTTGGCATTTTCAGAGAGCAGCGTTGCTACACAGCCACTATTCAAAGCCAAACCTCTGGATGCAACGTGTGGACTGGACTCCACGTGGCCTTGCCAGGTGGGAAAACCTCACCATGGAGCTGAGGTTTCCATTGCAAAGCAGGCTTTCCAGAGCTCCCCTCCTCCACCGCCTCCTAAACGTCACTGTCGCTCCCTCTCTGTACCGGAGGATCTCTCCCGGTGCCGCTCCACATGGCATCCTAGTGCATCCAAAGTTTGGACCCCAGTAGAACGCGCCAGTCAATGCGTAGGGACATCTAATGTAGGCTCTGGAGACGGCTTGTTGCCTCTTTGTGGTCCCAGGACCTTCTCTAAGTCGTCCTCTTTACATTCCTCCTCGAGCCCCACTTTCTTTAGCTTAGCACTGTCTGCGGACTCTCCACTGCCATGGAGCTTTCCGTGGGACCCGTGTGAATCACCAAAAACCGCTTGCTCTTCATCACTGGCCACCACTTCCTCATGCTCCTCGTCACCGACGCCCCTCTCGGGCCACTTGGTGCTGCACCGCCGCTACTCCCTCTCTCCTTTACAAGTTTTGAATACGTCCATGTTGGCCCAGCACCCTCGGGCAGCACATGCTGTGGGCATGGAGGGCCCTGCCTTGTCTCCTTCTCCCACGTCAGCCTGCAGCACGCCATCCTCCTCTCGACGCGACCCGCACCCAGCACTGCCACGATGCCACTCGCAGCCCTGCGACATGCGCAAACCTCGCTTGAAGAGGCGCCACGACCCAGATGTGTTACCTGGCCCGAGGCCAGGGCTCGACTTCAGCAAGATGACACAGGTTAGCTCATTTTGCTCTTTGCCATACAGTATTAATGGTGCCGCTAATTGGGGTTTAAGGTCATAGGGTTTCCCCACCCCAGATTATCACCTGACTTCACTAAATACTAGGGCTGCGAATCTTTAGGTGTCCCACGATTCGATTCAATATCGATTCTTGGGGTCACGATTCGATTCAATATCGATTCTTGGGGTCACGATTCGATTCAAAATCGTTTTTTTTCCGTTTCAATGCAATTCTCGATTCAAAAACGATATTTTGCCGACTCAAAAGGATTGTCTATTCATTCAATACATAGGATTTCAGCAGGATCTACCCCAGTCTGCTGACATGCAAGCAGAGTAGTAGATTTTTGTAAAAAGCTTTTATAATTGTAAAGGACAATATTTTATCAACTGATTGCAATAATGTAAATTTGTTTTAACTATTACCGTATTTTCCGCACCATAAGGCGCCCTGGGTTATAAGCCGCGCCTTCAATGAACGGCATATTTCAAAACTTTGTCCACCTATAAGCCGCCCCGTGTTATAAGCCGCATCTAACTGCGCTAAAGGAATGTCAAAAAAACAGTCAGATAGGTCAGTCAAACTTTAATAATATATTAAAAACCAGCGTGATGTGGGCGCGCATGGAGTCGTATATCAACATGGATGGAGCTGCGTGAAAAAAGCCACCCGGCCTCTTCGCGTAAACTTACCTTAACCACTCGCTCATTTTTTCTTCATCCATCCATCCCTTCGAGTTAGCTTTTATGATGACGCCGGCTGGAAAGGTCTCTTTTGGCAAGGTCTTCCTTTTGAATATCACCATGGGTGGAAGTTTCTGGCCATTAGCATGGCAAGCTAGAACCACAGTGAAGGATGACTTCTCATTCCCTTTGGTGCGAATATTCACCGTACGTGCTCCCGTTGTATCCACAGTGCGGTTCACAGGAATATCAAAAGTCAGTGGAACCTCGTCCATGTTGATAATGTTCTCTGGCCGGATCTTTTTTTCAGCTATCTTGTTTTTACAATATGCACGGAAAGTAGCCAGCTTTTCTTGAAAGTCTTTAGGCAGTTGCTGTGAAATAGTAGTCCGTGTGCGGATGGAGAGATTGCGTCTTTTCATGAACCGGAAACCTGTCGCTTAGTAGGAGCCATTTTGTGGTCTTTACATATGTAAACACACAAAGGAAATGAAACGTAATATCCGCGCTCTTCTTCTTCTTCTATGGGGGCGGGTGGTTGCTTACAGTAGAAGAAGAAGCGCTTCCTGTTCTATGGGGGCGGGTGCTTACCTTGGCGGTTGCTTGCGTAGAAGAAGAAGCACTTCCTCTTCTACGGGGAAAAAAGATGGCGGCTGTTTACCGTAGTTGCGAGACCGAAACTTTATGAAAATGAATCTTAATATTAATCCATATATAAAGCGCACCGGGTTATAAGCCGCACTGTCAGCTTTTGAGTAAATTTGTGGTTTTTAGGTGCGGCTAATAGTGCGGAAAATACGGTAAATGAACCAAAAATATGACTTATTTTCAGTGACGTGCAGTCACTAGAGGAAAGAAAAAAAATGTAAAAAGAAAAAAACGTAATTAAATAGTTATATGTATGCAGTGATTATACTATAAAGTTATTTTCCATTTAACTTCACCAGTTTTAGATTATTTTTATTCAAAATCGCTGAATTTTCACATTTGCCGTTCAAATACTGAGAAGAGACGGTGCGGTGAACAGCAGCCAGTCGAGGCACGTCACTCAGTGCCTCAACATGGACGGACTCGGCTAACTGCTGGCCTGCTGTGCAGTGAGACTGTATTGCTATATGAACTATATTATACATTTCCATAGTTTAGTTAGCTGAGGTATATAATGTACAGTGTATTTTGTCAACAACTGTATGTGTGTAAAGTATTTCTTGTGCTGAGCGATCATAAAACGGCTGCAAAAGACGCACTGGCTGAGGCTCCAGTAGCCCCGCCTCCTGCACCCCCGCCGTAGAATTGTTATATCAATTAAAACCCACACTTAAACTTTCCACGTGCAAGATTGAATCTATTTAAAAAAATGTATTTCATAAGAAGCCAAAAAGTGCAAAAACAATAATGTTCGTGTTGGAGGAGTTGTGAATGACTGCAGGGCCACAACATTAGGTACACCTGCAGACTGCAGGTGTATCTAATTCACAACTCCTCCAACACGAACATTATTGTTTTTGCACTTTTTGGCTTCTTATTAAATAACTTTTGTAACCTATTTTTATGGGCTTTCCTATTTGTGATGTTAAGTTCCTGTTATGCGCTGTTATACAGTATATGCCTTGAGTTCTTATTTTGAAGGCGCCAAGAGCGGAAGTGATGACATGTTGTAGTGGAGCGGAGGTTTTTGAAAGAAGGTAAATAAAGTGGTCCTCGTGTAAACTGGAGCCTCCGTGTTTGTTATTTTGTAGTTTCATACAGTATAGGCCACATTTATAAACCCTCGGTTACACTTTTTTAAATAGATTCAATCTTGCACGTGGAAAGTTGAAGTGAGGGCTTTAGTTGATATAACACACCCGTCAGGGGGTTCATTAATCCAGCACAACAGCGGCGAATGGACTTTATTTATAAGTAAAGGTAAGACCATAATAATGTTTTTTTTATTAAATGTGCTTTTTTGTGTGCTACAGTTTGTATGTGTAAAGTTAAAGTTAAGTTAAAGTAGCAATGATTGTCACACACACACTAGGTGTAATGAAATTTGTCCTCTGCATTTGACCCATCCCCTTGATCACCCCCTGGGAGGTGAGGGGAGCAGTGGGCAGCAGCGGTGCCGCGCCTGGGAATAATTTTTGGTGATTTAACCCCCAATTCCAAGCCTTGATGCTGAGTGCCAAGCAGGGAAGAATGCTGGTATGAGCTTTTAAACATAACCCGTTAACTGCTGCCAATCAAATGGTGAATAAGATACTCTTTAGGGTTCATATGTTTGTAAATGTGACTGTGATGAAGTCAGTGCCTCACCAGCCATCAACCTCACCGCACGTCACTGCTTATTTTATCTTTGTGAAAATATTGGACACAGTGTGTTGTCAAGCTTATGAGATGCGATGCAAGTGTAAGCCACTGTGACACTATTGTTCTTTATTTTTTATAAATGTCTAATGATAATGTCAATGAGGGATTTTTAATCACTGCTATGTTGAAATCGTAACTAATATTGATACTGTTGTTGATAATATTCATTTTTGTTTCACTACTTTTGCTTTGTTCTGTGTGGTGTTTGTGTCTCCTCAATTGCTCTGTTTATTGCACTTCTGAGTGTTGCTAGGTCGGGTTTGGTTTTGGAATTGGATTGCATTGTTATGGTATTGCTGTGTATTGTTTTGTTGGATTGATTAATCAAAAATAAAAATAAAAAAATCGATAAAAAAAAAAAAAAAGAGAATCGATTCTGAATCGCACAACGTGAGAATCGAGATTCGAATTCAAATCTATTTTTTCCCCACACCTCTACTAAATACTGTACATCTGTGGAACATTTGGTTTGAAAATATTGTGCAAACTGCAGTTTTTCATTCAGTTTAAAGCAGGGATGTCAAAGTCAAGGCCCACGGGCCGGATCTGGCCCGCGAATGAAAGATCTATGGCCCCCGGGATGATATTTGATTAGTATTAGAACCTGCTGCTGTTTTCATACCTGCCAACTACTCCGGTTTTCCCGTAATTAGTACGGTTTTCATCAACCTATTCCAGGTTACGGTTGCAGTGATAAAAAATACGGTTTTTCATTAATTAAAAAAAAATTTTTTTTTTAAAGTTTTATTCACGAAATCGCGTAACAACAATGACAATCGACACTGCTTCCCGTAACTTCCTATCCAGCCATTCCGAATGCCATGCGCGAGGCTATTTATAGCACCGCTGCCAAGCACGAGGCACCAGTTGCCATTGTTTCCAAACGAGCGAACGATCATGGAATCAGCCGGAGAAAAATGGCAAACGAGTCTTAAACCGAAAAGAAAACTGCAGTCATTCCGTGAAGAATATTCAAAAGCCTATCCGGGAATAATTATCCGTTCCAAAAAGGGTGAAAGCTACGCGAATTGCACCTTGTGCAGACAAGATTTTTCGATCGGACACGGAGGAATTAGCGATGTAAAAGACCACGTTGGGACAAAAAAACACAAGTCTAATGCCGTTGCTAGCGATACAAGTGGAAAACTTTCAACGTTTTTTGTCGCCCAAACAGATTCTTTGGATGTGATAAATGCCGAAGTTTTATTTACGGAGGCAATAATTGAGCATGGACTTCCAATCGCACTGGCTGATCACATGGGACAGTTATTTCGGAAAATGTTTCCCGACTCGAAAATCGCCAAAAAATATGGATGTGGTCGAACCAAAACATCAAACATTATTCAGTGTCTTGGAACAGAATCCTCAAAAAGTATCGCCGATGTCATGAAGACGGAACCATTTAGCATGTCGACTGACGGCAGCACCGATGATGACCATGTAAAACTGTACCCCATTTGTGTTCGATATTTCGATGACGACATTGGAAAAGTATTGTCAGTACTTCTGTCTTTGAGGGAATGCAATACGGCTTCCACAGGCGAAAACATTTACAAAATACTTGCGGAAGAAATAGACTCAAACGAAATTCCTTGGCAGAATTTGGTTTGCTTTGATGCCGATAATGCTGCAGTGGTGATGGGATCTAAAAAGGGTGTTGCAGCTTTCATTACGGAAATGTCTCCTTCGGTTTACATCGCCGGTAAGTACAGTTCGTAGCATAAAAAAACTCACAAAACATACAATTTTAAGTAAATCTTTAATTACATAAACAAAAAATCAAATCAAAAATAATTTCTGTGTACAGTATATCTTTTTATTTGTGATAACGATAACATGTTCAAAACAAGTAACATATAACTATCATACTATTCTATTACTCTTTATTAATTTGAAAAATGTCGTCATGAAGTTTTATATTTATATTTATTTATATTTCTTTCATACAATACAATAATGTCTGCAATATCAATAATGACATGTCTTATTTATATTGTGTAATTTGAACCAAATACTCTCAAAAATCTTATTCTTTCAAGTTGTTGAAAGTTTCAACATATAAAGTTAATGTCAAAAGATTTTGAATACATTTACAATCATAACTTTATTTACCAAAACACATTTGCATGGTGAACTGCATATTTTCACTGAATTTCTTTTAAAGATGTCAAGGTATGATATTGTGGTTATCAAAGAAATAATCACATAATATTGAAAAAGCATAAGGCATTGATTGAATGGTATAAATATTTAATTAATCATGAGAGGAAAACAAATTTATTTTTTTAATATCTTAGATGTTAAAATTTTAACATTTTAACCTGTCTGAATGCTAATAATCATTTTGCGTCCGGGGGCTTCCCTTAACCCCCCACCAGGACTTTGTCCTGGACCTACCGGGGCCTGCGGCCCCTGGACCCTGGCTACTAGGTTTTTCTGATTTCAAAAGTTGGCAGGTATGTGTTTTGCACGCACCAATACTCCATCAGTGTTGGTGCTACAAATGTTCAAAATGGGGTCCCAGGGACCCCATCAAGTCATAAAAATGGGGTCCCACAGTAAATTTGTGGGGTCCCACTTTTTTGGAAGTGTTTTGAAAACAAATGCTAAATGTATGCATTATCCTGTTCTATCTCACATCCTATATTGTGTTTTGGAAAAAGGTTGTCATAAACGTTAATTCATTAAAAAAAGAATACAAATGCATATGTAAATGTATTCAGTTATAAACATTCTTTCACTTTCTTCTTTCCTTCATGGATCTAAACTTTACCGCTGCCGGTATTTTTTTTCTATATTTTTGTTGTAATATTTTCACAATGTGTCTGTTGTATTTTTGGCCAAAGAAAGACAAAGAAAATAATCTAAAGTTGTCTTTATTTTTTTAGTTTTAATGCCATGATTTTAATAGTCCGGCCAGCGTGTGCACAGTTTCCTCCATGTGGCCCCTGAGCTAAAATTAGTTTATGACACCCCTGGTTGAAAGGTTTTACCAAATACAAACCCCGTTTCCATATGAGTTGGGAAATTGTGTTAGATGTAAATATAAACGGAATACAATGATTTGCAAATCCTTTTCAACCCAAATTCAGTTGAATATGCTACAAAGACAACATATTTGATGTTCAAACTCATAAACTTTATTTTTTTTTTGCAAATAATAATTAACTTAGAATTTCATGGCTGCAACACGTGCCAAAGTAGTTGGGAAAGGGCATGTTCACCACTGTGTTACATCATCTTTTCTTTTAACAACACTCAAAAAAAGATTGGGAACTGAGGAAACTAATTGTTGAAGCTTTGAAAGTGGAATTCTTTCCCATTCTTGTTTTATGTAGAGCTTCAGTCGTTCAACAGTCCGGGGTCTCCGCTGTCGTATTTTACGCTTCATAATGCGCCACACATTTTCGATGGGTGACAGGTCTGGACTGCAGGCGGGCCAGAAAAGTATCCGCACTCTTTTTTTTTCTTCTTTTTTTTTACGAAGCCACGCTGTTGTAACACGTGCTGAATGTGGCTTGGCATTCCATCCATCCATCCATTTTCTACCGCTTATTCCCTTTGGGGTCGCTGGAGCCTATCTCAGCTACAATCGGGCGGAAGGCGGGGTACACCCTGGACAAGTCGCCACCTCATCGCAGGGCCAACACAGATAGACAGACAACATTCACACTCACATTCACACACTAGGGCCAATTTAGTGTTGCCAATCAACCTATCCCCAGGTGCATGTCTTTGGAAGTGGGAGGAAGCCGGAGTACCCGGAGGGAACCCACGCAGTCACGGGGAGGACATGCAAACTCCATACAGAAAGATCCCGAGCCCGGGATTGAACCCAAGACTACTCAGGACCTTCGTATTGTGAGGCAGATGCACTAACCCCTCTTCCACCGTGCTGCCCTGTGGCTTGGCATTGTCTTGCTGAAATAAGCAGGGGCGTCCATGTAAAAGACGACACTTAGATGGCAGCATATGTTGTTCCAAAACCTGTATGTACCTTTCAGCATTAATGGTGCCTTCACAGATGTGTAAGTTACCCATGTCTTGGGCACTAATGCACCCCCATACCATCACACATGCTGGCTTTTCAACTTTGCGTCGATAACAGTCTGGATGGTTCGCTTCCCCTTTGGTCCGGATGACACGATGTCGAATATTTCCAAAAATAATTTGAAATGTGGACTCGTCAGACCACAGAACACTTTTCCACTTTGCATGAGTCCATCTTAGATGATCTCGGGCCCAGAGAAGGCGGCGGCGTTTCTGGGTGTTGTTGATAAATGGCTTTCGCTTTGCATAGTAGAGTTTTAACTTGCACTTACAGATGTAGCGACCAACTGTATTTAGTGACAGTGGTTTTCTGAAGTGTTCCTGAGCCCATGTGGTGATATCCTTTAGAGATTGATGTCGGTTTTTGATACAGTGCCGTCTGAGGGATGGAAGGTCACGGTCATTCAATGTTGGTTTCCGGCCATGCCGCTTAAGTGGAGTGATTTCTCCACATTCTCTGAACCTTTTGATGATATTATGGAGCGTAGATGTTGAAATCCCTACATTTCTTGCAATTTCACTTTGAGAAACGTTGTTCTTAAACTGTTCAACAATTTGCTCATGTATTTGTTGACAAAGGGGTGTACCTCGCCCCATCCTTTCTTGTGAAAGACTGAGCATTTTTTGGGAAGCTGTTTTTATACCCAATCATGGCACCCACCTGTTCCCAATTAGCCTGCACACCTGTGGGATGTTCCAAATAAGTGTTTGATGAGCATTCCTCAACTTTATCAGTATTTATTGCCACCTTTCCCAACTTCTTTGTCACGTGTTGCTGGCATCAAATTCTAAAGTTAATGATTATTTGCAAAAATAAATAAAGTTTATGAGTTTGAACATCAAATATGTTGTCTTTGTAGCATATTCAACTGAATATGGGTTGAAAAGGATTTGCAAATCATTGTATTCCGTTTATATTTACATCTAACACAATTTCCCAACTCATATGGAAACGGGGTTTGTACAACCTGATAATGAAGATGCGTCTCTTTCCACTGCAGATTGGCAATGGCGACGTAACAACTGCTACATGTGGTTGCATGGCGCCGGCGCGGTCCCATGTGGAGAAGAACTCCGCCGTTTCGCCCGCCGAGTTCCTGGGCCGAGCCAGCATCAGACCGCTGAGCGAGAGTGAAGAGGACGAAGACGACACAATCAAAAGGACTGCGACACCGGAGGCGCAAATGGTTTTTGAAAGAGACTGCACAGAACTAGACCTGAACCTCATAGAAGAGAACTAATGTTCCAGGAGAGCATCCTTAGCCATGTTTTAAGCACACTCTTAGGAACCTGCTCGCCGCCTCAGGTTTATTATGTCTTATACTCCAGATCCAAGCAGCTATAATAAACACACCACTCTCAAGCTAGTTCCTGTTGGAGAAGTCCGTGTTCTCCATAGTGCCTCCCTTATCAACGCTCCAAAGTCAACCTGACACCTCTTTTTGCAGAGTATGATGAGTTATTCATTTATTTAGCAGCCATATGGAATTAGCACTGGAGTCCCCACTTTAGAGAAGAATGCATTTTCCATGCAGGCACTGAAACTGACAAAAACGTGCTGATAGAAGTCGCATCGAAACAAACCCTCCACAAATTATTTTATGATGGTCATGTAGGTTTAGATCAAACCTAGTTTCATGTGCATTTGAACATTAGCCACCAAATCTAACATGATCCAGTTTTTTTTATTTTTTAAACTGATGCTCATTTTTTTTGCGTTCTGACAATGTTACGTTTATTAAGTGTTCTGGTTTTAGTGTCATCCAACCACAACAAGTCATACAATACTTATTACTTGCTGCAATGCCTTCCCCCAAAATATATACCCTTTTTTTCGGAGTATAAGTCGCTCCGGAGTATAAGTCGCACCGGCCAAAGATGCATAATAAAGAAGGAAAAAAACATATACCGTATTTTCCGCACCATAAGGCGCCCTGGGTTATAAGCCGCGCCTTCAATGAACGGCATATTTCAAAACTTTGTCCACCTATAAGCCGCCCCGTGTTATAAGCCGCATCTAACTGCGCTAAAGGAATGTCAAAAAAACAGTCAGATAGGTCAGTCAAACTTTAATAATATATTAAAAACCAGCGTGATGTGGGCGCGCATGGAGTCGTATATCAACATGGACTGAGCTGCGTGAAAAAAGCCACCCGGCCTCTTCGCGTAAACTTACCTTAACCACTCGCTCATCTTTTCTTCATCCATCCCTTCGAGTTAGCTTTTATGATGACGCCGGCTGGAAAGGTCTCTTTTGGCAAGGTCTTCCTTTTGAATATCACCATGGGTGGAAGTTTCTGGCCATTAGCATGGCAAGCTAGAACCACAGTGAAGGATGACTTCTCATTCCCTGTGGTGCGAATATTCACCGTACGTGCTCCCGTTGTATCCACAGTGCGGTTCACAGGAATATCAGTTGCTGTGAAATAGTAGTCCGTGTGCGGATGGAGAGATTGCGTCTTTTCATGAACCGGATCCCTGTCGCTTAGTAGGAGCCATTTTGTGGTCTTTACAGATGTAAACACACAAAGGAAATGAAACGTACGGTATATCCGCGCGCTTTTTCTCCTTCCACGCGGGCGGGTGGTTGCTTACAGTAGAAGAAGAAGCGCTTCCTGTTCTATGGGGGCGGGTGCTTACCTTGGCGGTTGCTTGCGTAGAAGAAGAAGCGCTTCCTGTTCTACCGGGAAAAAAGATGGCGGCTGTTTACCGACGTTGCGAGATCGAAACTTTATGAAAATGAATCTTAATATTAATCCATATATAAAGCGCACCGGGTTATAAGGCGCACTGTCAGCTTTTGAGTAAATTTGTGGTTTTTAGGTGCGGCTAATAGTGCGGAAAATACGGTACCCCATTTTTCGGAGTATAAGTCGCTCCGGAGTATAAGTCGCACCGGCCAAAAAATGCATAATAAAGAAGAAAAAAAACATATTTAAGTCGCACTGGAGTATAAGTCGCATTTTTTGGGGAAATGTATTTGATAAAACTAGGGATGATGTTTGATAAGAAATGATCGAGTTCGAGCCTATTATCGAATCCTCTTATCGAACCGATTCCTTATCGATTCTCTTATCAAGTCCAGATAGGTTGTTGTATATGGAAAAAAACACACAATATTTGGTTTAACAAAAGTTCACTTTTATTATATCCATCCATCCATCTTCTTCCGCTTATCCGAGGTCGGGTCGCGGGGGCAGCAGCCTAAGCAGGGAAGCCCAGACTTCCCTCTCTCCAGCCACTTCGTCCAGCTCTTCCTGTGGGACCCCGAGGCGTTCCCAGGCCAGCGGGGAGACATAGTCTTCCCAAAGTGTCCTGGGTCTTCCCCGCGGCCTCCTACCGGTCGGACGTGCCCTAAACACCTCCCTAGGGAGGCGTTCGGGTGGCATCCTGACCAGATGCCCGAACCACCTCATCTGGCTCCTCTCCATGTGGAGGAGCAGCGGCTTTACTTTGAGCTCCCCCCGGATGACAGAGCTTCTCACCCTATCTCTAAGGGAGAGCCCCGCCACCCGGCGGAGGAAACTCATTTGGGCCGCTTGTACCCGTGATCTTGTCCTTTCGGTCATGACCCAAAGCTCATGACCATAGGTGAGGATGGGAACGTAGATCGACCGGTAAATTGAGAGCTTTGCCTTCCGGCTCAGCTCCTTCTTCACCACAACGGATCGATACAGCGTCCGCATTACTGAAGACGCCGCACCGATCCGCCTGTCGATCTCACCATCCACTCTTCCCTCACTCGTGAACAAGACTCCGAGGTACTTGAACTCCTCCACTTGGGGCAAGATCTCCTCCCCAATCCGGAGATGGCACTCCACCCTTTTCCGGGCGAGAACCATGCACTCGGACTTGGAGGTGCCGATTCTCATCCCAGTCGCTTCACACTCGGCTGCGAACCGATCCAGTGAGAGCTGAAGATCCTGGCCAGATGAAGCCATCAGGACCACATCATCTGCAAAAAGCAGAGACCTAATCCTGCAGCCACCAAACCAGATCCCCTCAACGCCTTGACTGCGCCTAGAAATTCTGTCCATAAAAGTTATGAACAGAATGGGTGACAAAGGGCAGCCTTGGCAGAGTCCAACCCTCACTGGAAACGTGTCCGACTTACTGCCGGCAATGCGGACCAAGCTCTGGCACTGATCATACAGGGAGCGGACCGCCACAATCAGACAGTCCGATACCCCATACTCTCTGAGCACTCCCCACAGGACTTCCCGAGGGACACGGTCGAATGCCTTCTCCAAGTCCACAAAACACATGTAGACTGGTTGAGCAAACTCCCATGCACCCTCAAGGACCCTGCCGAGAGTATAGAGCTGGTCCACAGTTCCACGACCAGGACGAAAACCACACTGTTCCTCCTGAATCCGAGGTTGGACTATCCGGCGTAGCCTCCTCTCCAGTACACCTGAATAGACCTTACCGGGAAGGCTGAGGAGTGTGATCCCACGATAGTTAGAACACACCCTCCGGTTCCCCTTCTTAAAGAGAGAAACCACCACCCCGGTCTGCCAATCCAGAGGTACCGCCCCCGATGTCCACGCGATGCTGCAGAGTCTTGTCAACCAAGACAGCCCCACAGCATCCAGAGCCTTAAGGAACTCCGGGCGGGTCTCATCTACCCCCGGGGCCTTGCCACCGAGGAGCTTTTTAACTACCTCAGCAACCTCAGCCCCAGAAATAGGAGAGCCCACCACAGACTCCCCAGGCACTGCTTCCTCATAGGAAGACGTGTTGGTGGGATTGAGGAGGTCTTCGAAGTATTCCCTCCACCCATCCACAACATCCGCAGTCGAGGTCAGCAGAACACCATCCTCACCATACACGGTGTTGGTAGTGCACTGCTTCCCCTCCCTGAGGCGGCGGATGGTGGACCAGAATTGCTTCGAAGCCGTTTAAAAATCCCGCTTTTCCCAAATTTCCAGGAAGTTCCCATTAAAATGAATGGGACATTTTTCCAAGTTGCACAATTCCGACATTTTTCAACCTATTTAAACCATTCCAACATCAACACATTGCACTCATCCTGGACATTCAAACTAACACACTTTCCCAAGTTCCAAACCAAATTCCGGTTTTCCTGGAAATTCAAGGTCTTCCAGCATTCAAACTATTCTTACATTCATACTACATTCTGTCAGCATTTCAGTTCAACGTCAGCATTGGAGCATTCACACGCAATTCCTTCCAGAATTGCTTCATCGAGTTGATAATTGAGTTAGTTTTTAGTGTATTGCACTGATTCATTCCCCTCCTTGGTTGGATAAGACTATCAGATGTATCAGTTCCTCGAGGTTGTATAGATCTTCACAAACCACTTCAGATGATGTCATTCTTTCTCCTCCACTTCCATGTTTGCAGTTTCATACGTTGCTTGAACATGACCAGGAGTGGACACACACACACACACACACACACACACACACACACACACACACCACTGTAATTGAACCACGGCTTCAACTCGACATGCAGGCTTGATATATGCTGTCGATGATTCAAATACTTTCGGTGCGCACAAAAATCCTGTGGAATTCCTCAAATGAATGCTTCAGCCAGACCATAATGGCACGACGTCATGGACTTTGAACGGGATTGAACCCGGTCAAGAGTGTGGGTGTGAATGAATGGGAGACGGGCCATTTTTGGTGGCCTTTCAGAGATGATTTTGCATACAGTATGTTTTCAGATGGCCATATTCCAGATATGGATATATTGCACAATTTATGTACCAATAAAATTTGATAGAGAATGATACTAGTGTGTGTGTGTGTGTGTGTGTGTGTGTGTTACGGAGATAAGCATGAGAATGATCTCTCTGTATGATGATAGTACATTGCTACACAATGTCTCGGGACTTCAGCTCAGTGAGAATTTGAAAGGGGTACACTAATCCCTCGTTTAGCGCTGCAGATTGGTTTAGGACACCATCCATCCATCCATTCATCCATCTTCTTCCGCTTATCCGAGGTCGGGTCGCGGGGGCAGCAGCCTAAGCAGGGAAGCCCAGACTTCCCTCTCCCCAGCCACTTGGTCCAGCTCTTCCTGTGGGACCCCGAGGCGTTCCCAGGCCAGCCGGGAGACATAGTCTTCCCAACGTGTCCTGGGTCTTCCCCGCGGCCTCCTACCGGTCGGACGTGCCCTAAACACCTCCCTAGGCACATGTAGACTGGTTGGGCAAACTCCCATGCACCCTCAAGGACCCTGCCGAGAGTATAGAGCTGGTCCACAGTTCCACGACCAGGACGAAAACCACACTGTTCCTCCTGAATCCGAGGTTGGACTATCCGGCGTAGCCTCCTCTCCAGTACACCTGAATAGACCTTACCGGGAAGGCTGAGGAGTGTGATCCCACGATAGTTAGAACACACCCTTAGTTTAGGACATGAGCCAGATGAATAAATTATTTGACAAATCTGACTAATTTAGTGCATGGAAATGTACGGTCTGTAAAAAGTGACAATGTCCGACAAGGCAGCACAAATCTTCAATGTTTACTACTTTACAAACTACGTAAAATAGCATTTATATCATGCGCTGTCATTTGTGACAGTAGAAATGTACAGGTAGTCCACTTCCACCTCCAGAAAACACCTTTCAGTAAATTGCAGACGATTTTTTATGTTTTACACACACACACACACACACACACACACACACACACACACACACACACACACACACACACACACACACACACACACACACACACACACACCAACTGTGGTTTTAGTCCAAGGTCCATTAAAAAAAATAGCTACTAAATAGGAGCAAAGGATGCTAACATCACTTATGCTAACACAATAACGATAGCATGCTTACAGTTTGCATGAGTGAATACCAAAATAAATGATACTGAAGTGTTTACCTGCTAAATTAGCTAAAAAAAAAACGCTAGAATGCTAATGCAGCATGCTAAAATGCTAACTGTAACGTGCGTCAAATACCGAAGAAAAAACTTGGCTCTCCAAGTACCACCATCATGACCAAAATTAAAATACAGTAGCATAGTAAGCCTAAGAAAGCTAGAATGCTAATGTTAGCATGCTAAAATGCTAACTGTAACGTGTGTCAAATACCTAAAAAAAAAACTTGGCTCTCCAAGTACCACCATCATGACAAATTAAAATACAGTAGCATAGTAAGCCTAAAAAAGCTAGAATGCTAATGCTAGCATGCAAAAATGCTAACTGTAACATGTGTCAAATACCTAAAGAAAAAAACTTGGCTCTCCAAGTACCACCATAATGAGCAAAATTAAAATACAGTAGCATAGTAAGCCTCAAAAAGCTAGAATGCTAATGTTAACATGCTAAAATGCTAACTGTAACGTGTGTCAAATGCCGAAGAAAAAACTTGCCTCTCCAAGTACCACCATCATGACAAATTAAAATACAGTAGCATAGTAAGCCTAAAAAAGCTAGAATGATAATGCTAGCATGCAAAAATGCTAACTGTAACATGTGTCAAATACCTAAAAAAAAAACTTGGCTCTCCAAGTACCACCATAATGACGAAAATTAAAATACGGTAGCATAGTAAGCCTAAAAAAGCTAGAATGCTAATGCTAGCATGCAAAAATGCTAACTGTAACGTGTGTTGAATACCTAAAAAAAAAAACCTTGGCTCTCCAAGTACCACCATCATGACCAAAATTAAAATACAGTAGCATAGTAAGCCTAAAAAAGCTACAATGCTAATGTTAGCATGCTAACAGGCGAACTGCAACGTGCGTCAAATACCGAAGAAAAAACTTGGCTCTCCAAGTACCACCATCATGACAAATTAAAATACAGTAGCATAGTAAGCCTAAAAAAGCTAGAATGCTAATGCTAGCATGCAAAAATGCTAACTGTAACATGTGTCAAATACCTAAAAAAAAAACTTGGCTCTCCAAGTACCACCATAATGACCAAAATTAAAATACGGTAGCATAGTAAGCCTAAAAAAGCTACAATGCTAATGTTGGCATGCTAAAATGCTAACTGTAACGTGTGTCGAATACCTAAAAAAAAACTTGGCTCTCCAAGTACCACCATCATTTAAATACAGTAGCATAGTAAGCCTAGTATTCATTAAAAACAAGTTGGTTTTTTTTAGATTTTTTCTTACCTAGTATACTTATTTTTGGCATTACACACATAGTTTGAACAGGAAAATAAACTTTGATCAAGTGTTTTTTTGGCGTACGACTTTCGGTACACATACCACATTTTGAGAATAACTAACGTAGAAATGCTGCCTAAGGCTGAGCCAATCAGTGGCCTCGATACTGAACAGTGTGATCTGATTGGTTTGGTCTCATCTAGAGGCCAATGCTACTGTAGTATGGATATGTTTTAGTTCATTTCGTCATTTTATGCTTGACAATGCCTAATTTAGGGTAAAACTGTGAAATAGGATTAAAAAATACAATAATTGTGATGTGTTGAAGGGCGATTGAACTACATAAGAGATAAGTCAGTAATTGTGTGCATTTACAGCATAATTATATTAATACAATTGCCATTCTACCTCAGTGTTATGATAAAACTGCTGAAATGCTAAAATGCTAACTGTAACATGCAAAGACCAAACTATTATCACTGTGAGGTGTGTACCTGAGAAATGTGTTTAAAATGCTAGCATGCTAACATTAGCATGCCTCAAGTACCAAAATATGACCAAAACAAGTATTTACATACTTTTTTAAATTATATATATTTTTTGTTTATTTACATATTTACTTTTTTTAAATAGATTTAGAAATCAATTTAAGACCGGGATGAATACGAAGTGCGATCTGGATGTGAATTGATTTTTATGTGTACCCCTAATACCTACAAAATGATTAAAAAAAAGAAGCTAGTATGCTAACGTTAGCATGCTAACGTTAGCATGCTAACGGGTATCATTTGTCGAGTAACAAAACATTTGACGCTGAGGTGTATACCAGCAAAATTAGCAAAAAAGCTAACATGCTAATAACAGAATGCTAACAACTGCGCCCGTTAAACAAAATAGCTACGGACCGCAGTTTGGACACCCCTTCTCTAAACTCTCCGGGGACTTTTTTTTGCATGAGTGAACACCAAAATCAAATATACTGAGGTGTTTACCTGCTAAATTGGCTAAAAAAGCTAGAATGCTAATGTTAGCATGCTAAACTGCTAACTAATGTGCGTCAAATAAACTATTATCACTCTGAGGTGTGTACCTGAAACGTGTGTTTAAAATGCTAGCAAAAGCTCAAAAAAAAGTATTTACATACTTTTTCTAATTATATATATATTCTATTTATTTACTTTTTTAATAGATTTTAGAAATTTAGAAATCAATTTAAAACCGGGATGAATAGGAATCGCGATTTGGATGTAAATTGATTTTGTAGTGCACACCTAATGCCTACAAAATTATTACAAAAAATAAAAAAAGCTAGCATACTTACATTAGCATTCGTCAAGTAACAAAATATTCGACGCTGAGGTGTATACCAGCAAAATTAGCAAAAAAAAGCTAGCAAAAAAATAGTAGCAAAGCATGCTAACATCACTTACGCAAACACGATAACAATAGCATGCTTACAGTTTGCATGAGTGAATACTAAGATAAATTATACTGAGGTGTTTACCTGCTAAATGAGCTACAATGCTAATGTTAGCATGCTAAAATGCTAACTGTAACATGCGTCAAATAAACTATTATCTAACGTTACATTTTTATTTATTTTAAAGCTAGTATACAAACGTTAGCATGTTAATGGGTATCATTCGTCAAGTAACAAAATATTTGATGCCGAGGTGTATACCAGCAAAAATAGCAAAAAAATAGGAGCAAAGCATGCTAACATCACTTACACGATAACAATAGCATGCTTACAGTTGGCATGAGTGAAATACCAAAATATATCATACTGAGGTGTTTACCTGCTAAATTAACTAAAAAAGCTGGAATGCTAATGTTAGCATGCTAAACTGCTAACTAACAAAACTACTACAAAATACTACTACTACAAAAGTGCTAGTATACCAACATTAGTTAGCATGCTTTATTCGTCAAGTAACAAAATAAACCAGAAAAATTAGCAAACAAAGCTAGCATGCTAATAATAGAATGCTAACAACTGTGCCGTTAAAAAATAGCTACGAACCGCACTTTGGACACCCCTTCTCTAAGCTCTCTGGGGACTTTTTTGCATGAGTGAATACCAAAATAAGGTTCCAAGTGGAAAATAAATATAATGCTAGATAAATAGCGAGGTTCCAACTGGTAAATAAATATAATGCTAGATAAATAGCGAGGTTCCAACTGGTAAATACATATAATGCTAGATAAATAGCGAGGTTCCAACTGGTAAATAAATATAATGCTAGATAAATAGCGAGGTTCCAACTAAATACACTACTAAAATATAGCGAGGTTCCAACTGGTAAATACATATAATGCTAGATAAATAGCGAGGTTCCAACTGGTAAATAAATATAATGCTAGATAAATAGCGAGGTTCCAACTGGTAAATAAATATAATACTAGATAAATAGCGAGGTTCCAACTGGTAAATAAATATAATGCTAGATAAATAGCGAGGTTCCAACTAAATACACTACTAAAATATAGCGAGGTTCCAACTGGTAAATACATATAATGCTAGATAAATAGCGAGGTTCCAACTAGTAACTAAATATAATATTAGATAAATAGCGAGGTTCCAACTGGTAAATAAATATAATGCTAGATAAATAGCGAGGTTCCAACTGGTAAATAAATATAATGCTCGATCAATAGCAAGGTTCCAACTGGTAAATAAATATAATGCTAGATAAATAGCGAGGTTCCAACTAGTAACTAAATATAATATTAGATAAATAGCGAGGTTCCAACTGGTAAATAAATATAATGCTAGATAAATAGCGAGGTTCCAACTGGTAAATAAATATAATGCTCGATAAATAGCGAGGTTCCAACTGGTAAATAAATATAATGCTAGATAAATAGCGAGGTTCCAACTGGTAAATACATATAATGCTAGATAAATAGCAAGGTTCCAACTGGTAAATAAATATAATGCTAGATAAATAGCGAGGTTCCAACTGGTAAATAAATATAATGCTAGATAAATAGCAAGGTTCCAACTGGTAAATAAATATAATGCTAGATAAATAGCGAGGTTCCAACTGGTAAATACATATAATGCTAGATAAATAGCGAGGTTTCAACTGGTAAATAAATATATTGCTAGATAAATAGCGAGGTTCCAACTGGTAAATAAATATAATACTAGATAAATAGCGAGGTTCCAACTGGTAAATAAATATAATGCTAGATAAATAGCGAGGTTCCAACTGGTAAATAAATATAATGCTAGATAAATAGCGAGGTTCCAACTAAATACACTACTAAAATATAGCGAGGTTCCAACTGGTAAATACACATAATGCTAGATAAATAGCGAGGTTTCAACTGGTAAATAAATATATTGCTAGATAAATAGCGAGGTTCCAACTGGTAAATAAATATAATACTAGATAAATAGCGAGGTTCCAACTGGTAAATAAATATAATGCTAGATAAATAGCGAGGTTCCAACTGGTAAATAAATATAATGCTAGATAAATAGCGAGGTTCCAACTGGTAAATAAATACAATGCTAGATAAATAGCGAGGTTCCAACTGGTAAATACATATAATGCTAGATAAATAGCGAGGTTCCAACTGGTAAATAAATATAATGCTAGATAAATAGCGAGGTTCCAACTGGTAAATAAATATAATGCTAGATAAATAGCGAGGTTCCAACTGGCAAATAAATATAATGCTAGATAAATAGCGAGGTTCCAACTGGTAAATACATATAATGCTAGATAAATAGCGAGGTTCCAACTGGTAAATAAATATAATGCTAGATAAATAGCGAGGTTCCAACTGGTAAATAAATATAATGCTAGATAAATAGCGAGGTTCCAACTGGTAAATAAATATAATGCTAGATAAATAGCGAGGTTCCAACTGGTAAATAAATATAATGCTAGATAAATAGCGAGGTTCCAACTGGTAAATAAATATAATACTAGATAAATAGCGAGGTTCCAACTGGTAAATAAATATAATGCTAGATAAATAGCGAGGTTCCAACTAAATACACTACTAAAATATAGCGAGGTTCCAACTGGTAAATACATATAATGCTAGATAAATAGCGAGGTTCCAACTGGTAAATAAATATAATGCTAGATAAATAGCGAGGTTCCAACTAAATACACTACTAAAATATAGCGAGGTTCCAACTGGTAAATACATATAATGCTAGATAAATAGCGAGGTTCCAACTAGTAACTAAATATAATATTAGATAAATAGCGAGGTTCCAACTGGTAAATAAATATAATGCTAGATAAATAGCGAGGTTCCAACTGGTAAATAAATATAATGCTCGATCAATAGCAAGGTTCCAACTGGTAAATAAATATAATGCTAGATAAATAGCGAGGTTCCAACTAGTAACTAAATATAATATTAGATAAATAGCGAGGTTCCAACTGGTAAATAAATATAATGCTAGATAAATAGCGAGGTTCCAACTGGTAAATAAATATAATGCTCGATAAATAGCGAGGTTCCAACTGGTAAATAAATATAATGCTAGATAAATAGCGAGGTTCCAACTGGTAAATACATATAATGCTAGATAAATAGCAAGGTTCCAACTGGTAAATAAATATAATGCTAGATAAATAGCGAGGTTCCAACTGGTAAATAAATATAATGCTAGATAAATAGCAAGGTTCCAACTGGTAAATAAATATAATGCTAGATAAATAGCGAGGTTCCAACTGGTAAATACATATAATGCTAGATAAATAGCGAGGTTTCAACTGGTAAATAAATATATTGCTAGATAAATAGCGAGGTTCCAACTGGTAAATAAATATAATACTAGATAAATAGCGAGGTTCCAACTGGTAAATAAATATAATGCTAGATAAATAGCGAGGTTCCAACTGGTAAATAAATATAATGCTAGATAAATAGCGAGGTTCCAACTAAATACACTACTAAAATATAGCGAGGTTCCAACTGGTAAATACACATAATGCTAGATAAATAGCGAGGTTTCAACTGGTAAATAAATATATTGCTAGATAAATAGCGAGGTTCCAACTGGTAAATAAATATAATACTAGATAAATAGCGAGGTTCCAACTGGTAAATAAATATAATGCTAGATAAATAGCGAGGTTCCAACTGGTAAATAAATATAATGCTAGATAAATAGCGAGGTTCCAACTGGTAAATAAATACAATGCTAGATAAATAGCGAGGTTCCAACTGGTAAATACATATAATGCTAGATAAATAGCGAGGTTCCAACTGGTAAATAAATATAATGCTAGATAAATAGCGAGGTTCCAACTGGTAAATAAATATAATGCTAGATAAATAGCGAGGTTCCAACTGGCAAATAAATATAATGCTAGATAAATAGCGAGGTTCCAACTGGTAAATACATATAATGCTAGATAAATAGCGAGGTTCCAACTGGTAAATAAATATAATGCTAGATAAATAGCGAGGTTCCAACTGGTAAATAAATATAATGCTAGATAAATAGCGAGGTTCCAACTGGTAAATAAATATAATGCTAGATAAATAGCGAGGTTCCAACTGGTAAATACATATAATGCTAGATAAATAGCGAGGTTCCAACTGGTAAATACATATAATGCTAGATAAATAGCGAGGTTCCAACTGGTAAATACATATAATGCTAGATAAATAGTGAGGTTCCAACTGGCAAGGGACGAGGAGCTCGCGTACCCCCAGAATAGTGAGTACTCAGTCCCGCCACACGGTCAAAGATGTCTTCGGTCGAGTTGTCAGACCTTCGAAGGCAAGCGTTCCGCCATGAAAGGTGAGGGCGCTCCTTCCAGACCACCGGCGCTCTTTTCCTCGCGGCCCCGCTGCCCCCCACCACAGATAGCACTTCCTCTTTTGTGCGATTTCATGGCGATCGGAAGCGAGGGAGAAGCCGCACACACTCACTGTCTCTCCGCACTCTCCGAAGAGTTGAATCGGGGGTAAATAATTGCTGTTTTAGCTTTTTTTTTTTCTTCTTTTTTTTTTTTTCTTAATTCGCAGGATACCATACTCGTTACACTTGAATCCAGACACTAGGGTGACGTAATTTGAATTTGTATAATTCAGAACGTTGTTGTTAGATTGATAACAAATGGAGCGAATCTTGCATCTTCCCCCCCCACACACACGCTCCTTTAGCTCGCCAGCTAGTTAGCAACCGGGGGGCAACGCATCGAGTCATGTAGTTGTACACGCCGCCAAAACCGTCGCTTTTCGCCTCTCAACTCCGGCTAAGTAAGCCTGACGCGTCGCGCACAGAAAAAGCTCGGCGCGTTTTTGTCATTTTCCCATTCATATATCAGCTTATTTTGCGAGCCTGTGATGTTTGTGTTGTGGGGTTAGCTAGCTCGCCTCGGCTAAGCTAGCTTCTGCCGCTAAGTCGGTAGTTAGCCGTAGTTGAGATAGCCGTTTAGAACTTAACATGACTGATTTTAACTAGCGCACTACCTAACTATTTTATAAACCATCAGCCGCTTTTAATTTAATGTTTGCAAAATAGCAACCGCCATTCATTTAATCGTTCTTGACTGTCGATGTCTGGCTAGCATTGTCGGCTAACTGGGTAACGGTAAGTTTGCTGCTAACGAGGGAGTTCCAAATAACCACAAATCGATACTTTACATACTCCTATATAAACGTTGCTTGTGTTTAACTGACAACGATATGCTTCGATATTCGTGGCGTATCGTCCGCATACCCAAAACTACACTACACTACATAACGTGAACATGTGACTGATCGATTGCCAGCATTACACTTTTTGATTGATTGATTGAAACTTTTATTAGTAGATTGCACAGTACAGTACATATTCCGTACAATTGACCACTAAATGGTAACACCCCAATAAGTTTTTCAACTTGTTTAGTGAAGTGTGATGTGAATTATATTTATATAGCACTTTTCTCTAGTGACTCAAAGCGCTATCCATCCATCTTCTTCCGCTTATCCGAGGTCAGGTCGCGGGGGCAGCAGCCTAAGCAGGGAAGCCCAGACTTCCCTCTCCCCAGCCACTTCGTCCAGCTCTTCCCGAGGTGTTCCCAGGCCAGCCGGGAGACATAGTCTTCCCAACGTGTCCTGGGTCTTCCCCGTGGCCTCCTACCGGTCGGACGTGCCCTAAACACCTCCCTAGGGAGGCGTTCAGGTGGCATCCTGACCAGATGCCCGAACCACCTCATCTGGCTCCTCTCCATGTGGAGGAGCAGCAGCTTTACTCTGAGCTCCTCCCGGATGGCAGAGCTTCTCACCCTATCTCTAAGGGAGAGCCCCGCCACCCGGCGGAGGAAACTCATTTCGGCCGCTTGCACCCGTGATCTTGTCCTCTCGGTCTTAACTCAAAGCTCATGACCATAAGTGAGGATGGGAAAGTAGATCGACCGGTAAATTGAGAGCTTTGCCTTCCGGCTCAGCTCCTTCTTCACCACAACAGATTGATAGTGATCGATAGCGCTTTACATAGTGAAACCCATTTAAACCAGTGTGGGTGGCACTGGGAGCAGGTGGGTAAAGTGTCTTGCCCAAGGACACAACGGCAGTGACTAGGATGGCAGAAGCTGAGATCGAACCTGGAACCCTCAAGTTGCTGGCATTGCCACTCTACCAACCGAGCTATACCGCCCCCCAATTTAAGTCGGGGTCCACTTAAATTGATTCATGATACAGATATATACTATTTTCATAATACAGTCATCACACAAGATAATCATCAGAGTATATACATTGAATTATTTACAATACAGGGTGTGGGATATGGAGGGGGGGGGGGTTGGATTTGATTGATATCAGCACTTCAGTCATCAACAATTGCATCATCAGAGAAATGGACATCGAAACAGTGTAGGACTGACTTGGTAGGATATGTACAGCAAGTAGTGGACACAGAGAGAGAGATCAGAAAGTATAAGAAAAAGTGTCTACATTTGATTATTTACAATCCGAAGAGGTATGATGAGGAAGGGGGGGGTGTTAGTTTAGGGTTGAAGTTGCCTGGAGGTGTCCTTTTAGTGCGATTTTGAAGGAGGATAGAGATGCCCTTTCTTTTACACCTGTTGGGAGTGCATTCCATATTGTTGTGGCATAGAAAGAGAATGAGTTAAGACCTTTGTTAGATCGGAATCTGGGTTTAACGTGGTTAGTGGAGTTCCCCCTGGTGTTGTGGTTATGGCGGTCATTTACGTTATGGAAGTAGTTTGACATGTACTTCGGTATCAGGGAGGTGTAGCGGATTTTATAGACTAGGCTCAGTGCAAGTTGTTTTACTCCGTCCTCCACCCTGAGCCAGCCCACTTTGGAGAAGTGGGTAGGAGTGAGGTGTGATCTGGGGTGGAGGTCTAGAAGTAACCTGACTAGCTTGTTCTGGGATGTTTGGAGTCTAGATTTGAGGGTTTTGGAGGTGCTAAGGTTTTATTTATTTAGCCTTTATTTAACCAGGTAAAATCCCATTGAGATCAAATATCTCTTTTTCCAAGGGAGACCTGGCCAAGAGGGCAGCAGCAAGGTTACATTAAAAACAGTAAACATGTAAAACTTCAAATGTACAACATTAAAACTTGCTCACATAGCACATGTGCATACAGACAAGGTAGACTGCAATCCTTACACAGAAGCTTTAAACCCATTTAATGTAACAAGGGTTTGAAGTTGAAGATGCGATTTTAGGTTATTCTACATGTTGGGGCGGTATAGCTCGGTTGGTAGAGTGGCCGTGCCAGCAACTTGAGGGTTGCAGGTTAGATCCCCACTTCCGCCATTCTAGTCACTGCCGTTGTGTCCTTGGGCAAGACACTTTACCCACCTGCTCTCAGTGCCACCCACACTGGTTTAAATGTAACTTAGATATTGGGTTTCACTATGTAAAGCGCTTTGAGTCATTAGAGAAAAGCGCTATATAAAATATAATTGATTGATTGATATTCCAAGCCTTCGGTGCTGTAAACCTAAACGCTTTCTTGCCCAGTTCAATGATGCTCCTTGATTGTAGATAGCTTAATAATATCTATATCTGACACATCAGCAGCATGACATTGTCAATCTAAAGTCACTCTCTTTGTTTGCAGTATCAACTTGAGTGGGCAACCCTAACTTTGACAACAGACATTGCTTTCCAGGTGAGTACCGGGGAAAACTTTTTAGTTTTATTGGACTATATTGTTCTTTTTAAAACATTTCATCAGATTGCTGCTGAGTCTAATCCTCCTTTTGAAATGTTGAACTTTTAGAAATAGTGTACATTTAAAGCACGCACGTAATAAGGGGAGTTGTATTAAAGTACAGACATGTGAAATGTCTGTTCTTTAAACATAAATTTTTCATGTCAAAATATTACTTCCACGTTTCTTCAATGAAATGTCAATGAAAATACGATCTGAACCAAAATTTACCAAAAGGTAGTCGTTTTTTTTTCTTGCCTAAAGGCCGTACTGAATTTGACTTGGACTTAAGACAAACTTTATAGATCCTCAAGGGAAATTGTTCCACACAGTAGCATAGTTACAAAGGATGGAAAGGATAATGCAGGTATAAAGTAGACAAAAAAGGTACCATAGTAGCAATATAACATATATGTAATATTTACATATAATATATACTGATATGTTATGTTGTATTGTTATATAATATATAAAAAAATCCCAATTACCATGTACAATATTGCAGTATATGTAAAAGGGCTGCATAAAATAGAGAGTAACTGCAGCAGAAAATATACATTATAAACAAAGAGAGGTAGCTAACATGTCAGGTGTCAGGTAATAGACAGATATTATCTATTGCTGTATGGCAAGTGATTATGCAGCTGGATGGAGTGCGGAATGAAGGAGTTCTTGGGAACGAAGCTGCTCTGCTGTCCCTCAATTGTCTGGTGGAGTGGGTGGGCAGGATTGTCCATGATGGCGAGAAGTTTGTCCAGTGTCCTCCTGTCCCTCACTGACACAAACGCCTCCAACTGCGTGTCAATAGTTTGGCCGGCTGTCTGGATCAGTTTGTCAATCCGGTTTAAGTCTCTTTTGCTGGTGCTGCTCTCCAACATACTACTGCAAAGTACAGGGCACTGGCTACAACAGACTGAAAAAAGATCTGTTGCAGGACGAGGAAACGTCAGGCGCACCAAAACAAGCTCGCTAGTAGGCTAACCATCTAGTTTGCTTACTAGTTGTCGCCTCCGTTCGCTCACTGAGCTGCCACGTTGACAGCTGTCTACTTTGCCTCCAATCATATTTGGATGATTACAGTCCGAACACTGTTGATTTCGAACCAGTTGTAGTTCCAGAGCAAGGGTCTGCAACCTGTGGCTCGTATAATTTCAAGCTAGTTCATGCTTCTGTGTACTGTTGTCACTACTAGAGGTGGGGGAAATAATCGATTTTTAGATGCAACACAATTCGGGCATGGAAGATTATCGAATCGATTAGTAAATGTCAATAATTGATCATCAATTTATTTATTGTAAGATAGGCAACAGCCCCCCCGTGGCCCCATTATGGACAAGCGATAGAAAATGGATGGATGGATGGAAAGTAATGTCGACAGTTCTAAACTAAACATTTTTCTAAACGAGCCACCTCACAGAGAGATCCGACCAACTCCTTTACTATCTGGCACTTTTGTTCCAGTTTTGCACACATTTTCATTAATTTAATAAATGTGACGGGAATTAATTGAACTGTTTCTTATTCCAAATTATTATTATTTTAAGTTGCAAGTGATATCCGCTTATTTAGTGAAACAAAAATAAATGTAGTACTGCATATATATACAGTACAGGCCCAAATTTGGACACACCTCATTTCAATGCGTTTTCTTTATTTTCATGACTATTTACATTGTAGATTGTCACTGAAGGCATCAAAACGATGAATGAACACATGTAAATGGTAAATGGTAAATGGGTCGTACTTGTATAGCGCTTTTCTACCTTTTTAAGGAACTCAAAGCGCTTTGACACTATTTTCCACATTCACCCATTCACACACACACACACATTCACACATTCACACACTGATGGCGGGAGCTGCCATGCACGGCGCTAACCAGTCCCATCAGGAGCAAGGGTGAAGTGTCTTGCTCAAGGACACAACGGACGTGACTAGGATGGTAGAAGGTGGGGATTGAACCAGTAACCCTCAGATTGTTGGCACGGCCACTCTCCCAACTTCGCCACGCCGTCCCCATGTGGAGTTATGTACTTAACAAAAAAAGGTGGAATAACTGTAAACATGTTTTATATTCCAGTTTCTACAAATTAGCCACCTTTTGCTCTGATTACTTTTTTGCACACTCTTGGCATTCTCTCGATGAGCTTCAAGAGGTAGTCATCTGAAATGGTTTTCACTTCACAGGTGTGCTTGAAACTCATCGAGAGAATGCCAAGAGTGTGCTAAGCAGTAATCAGAGCAAAGGGTGGTTGTTTTGAAGAAACTAGAATATAAAAATGTTTTCAGTTATTTCACCTTTTTCGTGTTGAGTACATAACTCCACATGTGTTCATTCATAGTTTTGAGGCCTTCAGTGACAATCTACAATGTAAATAGTCATGAAAATAAAGAAAACACATTCAATGAGGAGGTGTGTCCCAACTTTTGGCTTGTACTGTACATAAACTAAAGATGCATCAATAATCAATTTTTAATCGAATTGTAGCTCCAGAATGGTAATCGCAATCGAATCGTGAAGTGCCCAAAGATTCCCACCTTGAGAAATTCAAAAGTTCTGCAACAACAATTCAGTGCAGTGTTTTCTGGTGAGAAATGATTTAGCTACGGTAGTTAGCTTCTTTTTGTTGCTAATAAACAATGGTAATTAGAGAGGGATTGGGTGTTATTGGAACTTATGCTTTGTTACAATACTTTAATTGCAAACAAGGACGGCATTTTTACAAAGGTGGGCAGTACACTTCAAATCAAATCAACTTTATTTATAAAGCACATTTAAAATTTACCACAGGGGTAGCCAAAGTGCTGTACAATGAACAGGTTAACAGATAAAACGAGTACCGAGCAAACACAACACAACACAAACAGAACACGATAAAAAATAAATAATTAAAATAGAATTAATAAAAACATAAAAACATAAAAACAGGATCACAGCAGGTGTATTATGGGGCGCCATTGCAGGATGGATATCACTCAGTGTTAAAAGCCATGGAATAAAAGTATGTTTTTAAGAGAGATTTAAAAACAGGAAGAGAGGAGGCTTGTCTAACACTCAGGGGTAGGTCGTTCCAGAGCTTGGGAGCAGCAACGGCGAAAGCTCTGTCACCTCTAAGCTTCAGCCTTGTGTCAGGGACCGTCAACAGCAGCTGATCGGCTGATCTTAAGGATCGGGTGGGGCAGTAAGGCTGAAGGAGGTCGGAGAGATAGGTTGGCGCGAGGTTGTTTAGACATTTAAAAACAAATAAAAGGAGTTTGAAATTGATTCGGTAACGCACAGGGAGCCAGTGAAGGGACGCTAAAATAGGGGTGATGTGCTCACGTCTGCGGGTCTGTGTTAGCAGACGAGCAGCAGAGTTCTGCACGAGCTGCAGGCGGGCGAGGGAGGCCTGGCTAATGCCAACATACAGGGCATTACAATAATCAAGACGAGTCGAGATAAAGGCGTGGATTAATTTCTCAAGATCATGTCTTGATAGAAGCGGTTTCACTTTCGCTATTTGGCGTAATTGATAAAAGCTTTTTTGAACGACGCTGCTGATTTGTTTTTCGAATTTAAAATCTGAGTCAAACTTTACCCCCAGGTTTGTGACAGAGTCGCTGAGATACGGGGTCAGAGTGCCGAGGTCAACGTTGGGGGAGGGAGAGCGACTTGGACCGAACAACATAACTTCTGTTTTGTCTTCATTTAGGCTTAGGAAGTTAGCTGAAAGCCAGACTTTGATGTCGTGCAGGCAGTCAATAAGACGTTGAACCGTGTTATTTTGTGCCATGGGAAAATAAATCTGGCAATCATCGGCATAAAAATGAAATGCAATACTGTACTTCCTAAAAATAGAACCAAGGGGGAGAAGGTAAAGCGCAAATAAAATTGGGGCAAGGATTGAGCCCTGGGGGACCCCATGTGGTAAAGGAGCTGTGGACGACATAAAACTGTCTACTTTTACACAAAAACTCCTGTCGGTTAGGTACGACCGGAACCAGTTGAGGGCGGCGCCCTTAATGCCCACACAGTTCTCAAGACGAGTGATTAAGGTGGCGTGGTCGACGGTGTGGAACGCAGCAGACAGATCTAAAAGCACCAGGACAACATATTTACCAGAATCAGTGGACAGGAGGATATCGTTAAAAACTTTTAGAAGCGCTGACTCTGTGCTGTGGAGGGCTTTAAAACCGGACTGGAACAGCTCAGTGATACCATTATCCTCTAAGAAGGGCAGCAACTGACTTCATTCACTAACCGTGTTACAAAAAAGATCAGTTAGAATAATACATTATGTTGAAAATAGAGAACATTCAAACAATTTATTTGACTCACAAATATTGAAATTCAATGGTTTGGTGCATTTGCAAACAGCTCAAAGGCTGAAACTGGTTGGCTTTTAGTACTAGTCCTGAATTGATGCGATTCAATCATGAGGTAAAGTGCCCACCTTTGCAAAAAATGCCTTTGCCGCGTCGCTGCTACGCAAGAGGATTTGGAGAGGAAGGACCGAGCTCGCCATAACGCAGCAGCATAAACAAATTGTAGATAGAAGAAGACGTGTGACAACCAGTCTTAGGCATAATGTCGTTACAATAATAACAGCGTTACTAATACAGACGCACACAACTTTAATTACAATGGGGGAATAATTGACAACAATTCCTAGAAGTGATAATCATGTAATCCCACAATACCCTGCGTGTGGACAAGGAGAGATACAGCCACCAAAGCACATTAAATCTAATTAAGTACCTTTTCAAAGTAATTTGCCTAACATTGGCAACAAAACAGATCATAAAACAAAAATCCAGCAACGTTGGATCTTGACTAATTGTCAGGTGGCAACAGGTGTGGGTCGTTGCCTAGGGAGAAGCTAGAAAAGAAACCAGCAGAACCTCCAGGTTCTGTAACAGCTTCTGCCCTCAAGCCGTAAGACTCTTGAACGCATCATAATTAAATTATCCCCTCAACTCCCCCCAAAATGGATTAACTCGCTGGAATAAAAACGACAATATAACATACATTCATAAACGTGGACGCATGTGAAAAAGTGCAATATATTTATCTGTACAGTAATCTATATATTTATTTATTTTATATATATTATTTATATATATTTATTTATTTATATATGCACCTTATTGCTTTTTTATCCTGCACTACCATGAGGTTATGTAACGAAATTTCGTTCTAAACTGTGCTGTAAAGTTCAAGTCTAAGTAACAAAATAACATGCCAAAGACGGGTGGGGGAATGTAACATGACACTACTTTAAAGGAAGCTGTATATGTAGCATTAACTTCAATGTAGTGATCAAAAAGATTTTTTGGCTCCAAGTGGGTTTTGATTTGGTGGAAACGGGTCCAAATATCTCTTTTGATGCAAAAGGCTGCCGACCCCTGATTTAGAATAAACGTTCACAAGCTCAGAGGCGAGAAAGCTGCTCACCTGCTCATGACATCAATACAACAGCATAAGAAAATGACCTCTCTGTTAGCTCTTGTAATAATATCGCTAATACTTGGTTAATATTCAGGTCACGAAATGTAAATGGACTATTGTTGGCGCTTTCTGGATTTTACGGTCGGAATAGACGCAATGACGTCATGACTTCATGGATCCCATTCACTCCGTTGTAAGCAGACTTTTATTTACGTTTATTTACGAGTTAGAATGCATTTAAAAAAAGACATGTTCTTGTCTCTCATAAGGATTGTGAATTATAGGCAACATTTTTAAATAAGTGCAGTTCCCCTTTAAGCGTCCCGATTTTATTTCATGCTCAACCTAATTGAGTTTTGCAGCTACAGGAAGAACAAATTTGACATTAAAAAAACTTGCACTCATTTATTTTCATGCCGTACCCAGGGTTTTACACCACCGTCTTTTTGCATATTATGTCAATGGATAGCTTATTTTTCTGTGCTTTGACTGTTTAATATGAATAACTCAACAAAATAAATGTTGAACTAGTCAAACATGAAAACAACTCAACTTTGAAGCTTCACACTATTCCTAATGCACGTAAAAGTGTGACAAACAAGGTTCCGTTACGTTGGCAATGATCCAGTGAATGTGAATATTCCACACAAACTCTTGCATATATCGAGACACTACTGCACACTACAATCATATTTGTTGGGAAGTGTGCATGTTTTCCACATATTGTTGACAGTGAATAGCCACTTTACCCTACCTAAACTTTTGATTGGGACCTCACTTGACCCAATAGACAACTGTTTAATGCATCTGCTGATGCCAACCCCTCTTCTAATGTATGTGTACTGTAGCTTAGGCCAGTGGCATCCAGTCTTGATGATTAACTCATTGAATAGCCAGTAGAATTGTGAAAACACCATTATGCTTGTTGATGAGTGGGCTTTCATCTTAAAAGCAAGGGAGCCATTTGAAGTTTGTTTCACAAAACTTATGTAAATCAAGATTATATACATTTATATGATATACATTTGATTGAGCTTTCAATACTATCGTTATATCGTGATAATGCATGTATGTAATTCAATAATAATTCAATAGTAGCAAAATAATTTAAATATTTGATATTGTTACATTGCCATCCTATGTTTTTGTCTAATTATAATTGTTATCAAAAATCAATCAATCAATCAATGATTTTGAACATTTGAAGAATCCGCATTGGTATGACCAATACTGCCCCTGTAACTACTTGATATTGGATCGATACCCACATTTTAAGTATCGCCAAACAACTAATATAAAGTATCAAACAGAAGAATACATGCTTGTTGCATTATAACACATGTGTAGATAGAACAATATTACAACAAAGTAAACACTTATTAACAGTAAAATAGAAAGTACTGGAACATTATTCATCATTTTGACAAAAGGATACAACCAAAAATGACGCAGTATGTGACCACATATGTCAGCAGCCTTTGTAACCCGTTTTGAAGTTCTATTCTTCTATTATCCGTTTTCTATTATCATTTACATACTAAAAATATATATTGTGTTATATATCGTTATTGCATGAGGCTATAATATGTATTGTATTATAGATTTTAGGCTATATCACCCATCTGTAGCCAAGATGTAGTGTCAGGAAGCCAAATGAAACACCTTTGGGAAAACCTGATCCGAACATTGGAAAAAACGTGTAAAAAACGACATTGTTGTATTATCTTTATCAAATTTGAAATGTGATTGAATAAGGACTCAAGTCATGGTATTCTTTTTTTTTTTTTTTTAAATCTACAGTATATTATATCTATAAACTCAGGAAATATGTCCCTGGACACATGAGGACTTTGAATATGACCAATGTATGATCCTGTAACTACTTGGTATTGGATCGATACCTAAATGTGTGGTATCATCCAAAACTAATGTCAAGTATCCAAACAGCAGAAGAATAAGTGATTATTACATTTTAACAGAAGTGTAGATAGAACATGTTGAAATGGAAAATAACCAGATATTAACAGTAAATGAATAAGTGGATTAATAACCAATTTTTACAGCTTGTCCCTCATAATTTGACAAAATAATAGAAGGAGAAATGACACAATATGTTATTGCATATGTCAGCAGCTAAATTAAGAGCTTTTGTTTGTTTACTTACTACTAAAAGTAGTAGTAAAAGTTGTTTAGTATGTTCACTATTTTATTTAAGACCCAAATTGTTCTTCGTTTGGGGTGGTTTAGCTCGGTTGGTAGAGTGGCCGTGCCAGCAACTTGAGGGTTCCAGGTTCGATTCCCGCTTCTGCAATCCGAGTCACTGCCGTTGTGTCCTTGGGCAAGACACTTTACCCACCTGCTCCCACTGCCACCCACACTGGTTTAAAAAATGTAACTTAGATATTGGGTTTCACAATGTAAAGCGCTTTGAGTCACTAGAGAAAAGCGCTATATAAAAATAATTCACTTCACTTCACAATAAGAAACATATGTTTAATGTACCATGAGATGTTTTTGTTAAAATAAAGCCAATAATGCTATTTTTGTGGTCCCCTTTATTTAGAAAAGTATCTAAATATATTTTGGTACCAGTACCAAAATATTGTACACACAACATTTACATTTGGAGAGGCATGTTTTGTATTGCACAATGGTAATATATTCGTATGGGCCTTGTGAAGATTGTGATTTATAAACAATGTTTGACTAATTGTGCCGGCAAGTTCTATTCTTCTATTATCCGTTTTCTATTATCATTTACATACTAAAAATATATATTGTGTTATATATCGTTATTGCATGAGGCTATAATATGTATTGTATTATAGATTTTAGGCTATATCACCCATCTGTAGCCAAGATGTAGTGTCAGGAAGCCAAATGAAACACCTTTGGGAAAACCTGATCCGAACATTAGAAAAAACGTGTAAAAAAAACTACATTGTTGTATTATCTTTATCAAATTTGAAATGTGATTGAATAAGGACTCAAGTCATGATCCCAATTTTGTTTCCTGGTCCAAACCACCAAACAAGTTATTGAGAGGGCACATTTTTCTGAAATTTTTTTTCTTCTTTTGAGCGTTTTCAAGCTGTTCTTTAGTATCAGTGCCACTTAGACCAGGGCTCTCCAACCTGTCGCTCGCAAGCTACCACTAGCTTGCCACGCCTTTCTGTGTAGCTCGTCAATGTGATGCGTTATTATGCACACCAAACAGCTGCCCTACGCTGGCTGAACGGTCAAATGTTTTGAATGGCTCTTTTACGTGAACAATATGTACTAATTTGCACAATAGTGTGAGATAGTAATTGGAATCGGTATTCAAGGTTCAATTATAGCTGTTCAAAAAGTTGTTAGTTTTGGCAGCCGGGGTTACACATTTAGCCTGTTAGCTTGTAAAAGTGCCCAAAGCCGTGCTTTTACTCCAATTATTTAATTGGCAGCTTTACTTTTCTTTAACTATGACTTTTATAGGCGTTTGAGCCACCCAAAAAATCCCAGAATGGTATAGGTAAAAAAATGTATTTTACAAAACAGAAATAGAAATAAAACAAAACTGTAAAGTCAAAAAATATGCATAATTTTATGAGAATGTTTTGTCATACATTTATTCAGTAATGTAGGAAGTGATAATAGTAAAGTATTGTCATAATATTAACATGATCCATTCTTGTAAAATGTTGACGTTTGTAATCCTATCTGCAGCTTCATTCTTGTATATGTTTAGCTAATCTAAATTTAACTTTGTTGCTCTGACTTCATTTTTTTCTAATTATGACTACATGTTCAGAAATTAAGTTGCCTATTCAAGCAAGTTAAGTAGCAATATATAAGCACAAAGCTGTAAATGCTATTTATATAAAATGAAATTACAAGGCATAATGTTAGGATAATAAATGCAAGAATACATTTGAGATGATCAAATACTTTAACAAGAATAAAGGTATTCTAGCCTCAATGTCCAATGTAATATTTCCAATATTTTGACTTTTTAATCCAGTTTCCAACTTTATTCTTGTATATTTTAATGTGTATAGAATTACATTTTTCAAAACAAATATTGTTCTTTATTGTATTTATTACCTCCTTAATATATGTGATAAACAGTTGTGTTTAGGTTAGTGTAGGCATTCTGATATTCCCTTGTCTCATTAGAAATTTTTTTCTTAAAGGCTATGATATTTTTTAATGCGTTAATATCCAGTGGTTTGTTTGAAGCATTAAATGCTCAAAAAAAGTTATCTTTATCTTTTTCTTTGTGTTTTCTTGTTAAACAGAAGTGAAGTTGATCAAGAGGCTCTCAGATCGGTTCTCCTGCGTTGGACATCCAGTCTGCTTAGTCTATGGCTCTGATGGACAAACATAAACAGGTCAAGCGGCAGAGGCTCGACCGCATTTGTGAGGGTGAGATTTTTTTGTTTGTTACAAAAGAAAACTCATATTTGTTAGATAATTATCCACTTTCTACCCTTTTTAAGTACTAAAGCAGCAACCCCAACTTTAGGTACACTTCTGTACACGAGTGCTCTTACTAGGCCAAGTTAACACTTAAAGTCTAATTTCTTGCTTGCACTTTTACAATGTAGTCATGTCACAGATTGACTGGGATGTAATTGCTTTTCACCAATTCTTTCTAACCACCAACTTTCATTGTAACAATAAATCGAAAACGCAAAATAATCCATAATGTCATGTTCACTCACTTGCTATGATATTCTCATGCATAAAAAACGCATGTTATTTAATTATTGTGATCGCCACCTTCCATAGAAATAATCAAATCAATTCAAAGAAAGACAGGTGATAATTCCATCCATCCATCCATTTTCTACCACTTGTCCCTTTCGGGGTTGCGTGTGGTGCTGGAGCTTCTCCCAACTGCACTCGGGCAGAAAACGGGGTACACCCTGGACACACTGGTGATAATTCACATAGTAAAACAAAAAATGCAATAATACTGCAGAGTACAAGTGATGTCACAAGCAAGCAAACGGGCCAAAGCACATCAAAGGTGACAGAAGAGGGAAGGGGCATAATGCAAGTGAGAGTTAGCCCTTACACAATCTAATAAATACTGTACAGTATACCGGTACTAGTATAGTATTGCGGTACTAATGAATAAAAACAGTACCGGCACTATACTCTCGTTGAAAAGTACCGGTTCTCCATTATTATTTTTTATTTTTTTTTAACGGGCATGACGGCACGTCGTCACGTCGTGACATTGTTGGGTTTACGAGCAGATGAGCGTGTTCGGCAGCGCACAATCACAGAGTACTTACAAGCAGACACAGTGTGTAGACAGAAAATGGAGAATGGACACATTTTGGCCGAAAAACTACAGATAAAGATGAAGCTATAACACCGAAACGCCCTCAGGAAGAAGTGCTTTAAGACATGGCGAGCTAGCTAGCAGCTAACGTCTATTAGCAGTTGGCAGTGTTTTAGCTACCGGTACTTCTAAATCACTACTACTCGCCCTCGTGGCGACAAAATAAGTTTCTTACAAGAATCTTGCCTGCAGGACGAGGAATAGCTAGACATGCTTCACTACACACCGTAGGAGGATACAATAGCTCACCAGTGTCATTAGCAGTTCTGAATGTAAACAAATGCCATGGGTGGATCTACACCTGACATCCACTGTAATGATACCAAGTACAAGAGCGTATCTAGTCAATACTACTATGATTACATCGATATTTTTTATCGTCACAAAATCTTTTTTCTTTTTTTTTAAATCTACAGTATATTATAGCTATAAACTCAGGAAATATGTCCCTGGACACATGAGGACTTTGAATATGACCAATGTATGATCCTGTAACTACTTGGTATTGGATCGATACCTAAATGTGTGGTATCATCCAAAACTAATGTAAAGTATCCAAACAGCAGAAGAATAAGTGATTATTACATTTTAACAGAAGTGTAGATAGAACATGTTGAAATGGAAAATAACCAGATATTAACAGTAAATGAACAAGTGGATTAATAACCAATTTTTACAGCTTGTCCCTCATAATTTGACAAAATAATGGGAGAAATGACACAATATGTTATTGCATATGTCAGCAGCTAAATTAAGAGCCTTTGTTTACTTACTACTAAAAGTAGTAGTAAAAGTTGTTTAGTATGTTCACTATTTTATTTAAGACCCAAATTGGTATAGCTCGGTTGGTAGAGTGGCCGTGCCAGCAACTTGAGGGTTCCAGGTTCGATTCCCGCTTCTGCAATCCGAGTCCCTGCCGTTGTGTCCTTGGGCAAGACACTTTACCCACCTGCTCCCACTGCCACCCACACTGGTTTAAAAAATGTAACTTAGATATTGGGTTTCACAATGTAAAGCGCTTTGAGTCACTAGAGAAAAGTGCTATATAAAAATAATTCACTTCACAATAAGAAACATATGTTTAATGTACCATGAGATGTTTTTGTTAAAATAAAGCCAATAATGCCATTTTTGTGGTCCCCTTTATTTAGAAAAGTATCTAAATATATTTTGGTACCAGTACCAAAATATTGTACATTTGGAGAGGCATGTTTTGTATTGCACAATGGTAATATATTGGTATGGGCCTTGTGAAGATTGTGATTTATAAACAACGTTTGACTAATTGTGCCGGCACTGTGGAAGTATTATGGGTGGGAAAGTTTGAATAATAGTTGACATGCAGAAAAAACAATAGGAAAATATCGAAATATCTGGCGCAGGAATTTTTAGTTTGCAGTGGAGTGAAGTCTCAAGTAGGCAATAGAGATCAGGCGTAAAAGGGAAGCTTAAAATGGAGGGAATATTGTGGGAGACTCTCTGGAGACGGGTGAGAAGGAGAGTGCAAGGTGAAGGGTCGTGGCTGCAGCCATGGGGAAACGGGCCAGCTGTCTCTTTAAAAAACGACAACGGCCCCAAACCGCCCTCAGGCCTCGGTTATATGTTAATAAGGTTAGTGCTGGTTGGTTGGCCCTCAATGGAGCCGCCAGTGATTGGACGGCAAAGGTAGGGGGAGGGCGGGCTGGGCGTGGATGACAGCTGAGAGAGAGAGAGAGGGGGTGAGAGCGAGCGAGAGAGGGAGAGGAAAAAGCAATAGAGGGAGAGCGAGGCGAGGGAGGAAGAAGGGCTGACAGACTTCATAATGCAAGGTTAGCTCTTGTGCTCATGTGTTTCTCTGTTTGGGATTGTGTTTTGTACAGTTTTGGGTTCCGTACGGCCGGTGGGGAGAAGAGAGGACTACGGTTTTGGGTGGGGCGCAGTCGAACGTGTGTATGCCGCGTTGTGTGTCGCTCAGAGTGTGTTTGCCTTGTCCCAGCCGCAGGAGGAACTAAATAACAGCGTGTGTGCGCGCGCGCTGGTCTGGGTGGAGTACGGTTTCTTGCTGCATTATCATCATCTACTGCCCCTCCCCCCCCACCACTCCTTCCTCCAAATGCAGCCAGAGGGAGCATGAAGAGGAGGGGGGGGGGAAAGGGAGAGCAGAGTGAGGGAGAATGAATGAAACACTGAATGAAATGTATTGTGTGCGGCCATGCTTGCATTTTGTCGGCTCGGCTATGCCAGTGTCCTTTACTCAAATTACCCTGTGTGAGGAGGCCTTCTTGTGGATTTCCCCTGCAACTTGTTCTGAGGCCTTCTTTGTCATGAAGCCATTTTGGTTGGTCTTTGTCCACCCGTGGTGTAAGAAGTATGCCTGTTCGCGTTCTCCAGCCAGATGCAGCACTTTTTCCACTTCCATTTGGAATGCTCTGTGGGTTTCTCTCTTCTTTTTCATTTAATACAAGTTGATAAAGGTCTGACATCGCAGGAAGTGTGAACAAATATTTGTTTTGCACCCTGGGCTACTAGCTACCGTCCCTCCTGTGCACTCTCACCATTACCTTTCCCCCCCTGTTAATGTTCCAGCTTGTCACACTCCCCCACCCTGGTGGAGGCACACAAATGGGCACACACCCACACACAGACAGACACCTGTCACGTAACAGGAATATGATGGTGTGTACCGGTGCATGTGTGAGGCTGCACTAAGCAAAAGGGAGAAAAAAAAGAGGGGCTTTTTTTGCTATGAAAGTCAGTTTCAATTCCATTGTCTTGATGACTATCTCTAAAATGCAACGTTTCTTGAGTCGACATGGTGATGCCACTATGAAGTTGGGAAGGTGTGCGTGTGTCTCCTGAATTTGAGGGGGGAGATGCAGGAATAATATAGGCGAGGAACACGCCCACATAGGAGAATTTAGGTCATGACTCAGACCCCGTCATGAACCCCCACCTCTCTTCTGAGACCCGGCAGATTTCTGCACCCCTCCCCCTTACCCTTTTGGCCACCACACTCCCCATCATCTCTTCTCATGCATGCCCCCTCATACATTCAGTACAGTACAGTAAGGCAGGTCCAGTTCCCAGACTAAATGATGAAAATTGTGTATAAAGTGGAACCTCGGGGTCAAACAGTTCATTCTGGGGCACTGTTTTGCCTTAGATTTGTTTGTTGTTTTTTTTAAAGATCCCAAAGGGAATACCGTATTTTCCGCACCATAAGCCGCCCTGGGTTATAAGCCGCGCCTTCAATGAACGGCATATTTCAAAACTTTGTCCACCTATAAGCCGCATCTAACTGCGCTAAAGGAATGTCAAAAAAACAGTCAGATAGGTCAGTCAAACTTTAATAATATATTAAAAACCAGCGTGATGTGGGCGCGCATGGAGTCGTATATCAACATGGACGGAGCTGCGTGAAAAAAGCCACCCGGCCTCTTCGCGTAAACTTACCTTAACCACTCGCTCATCTTTTCTTCATCCATCCATCCCTTCGAGTTAGCTTTTATGATGACGCCGGCTGGAAAGGTCTCTTTTGGCAAGGTCTTCCTTTTGAATATCACCATGGGTGGAAGTTTCTGGCCATTAGCATGGCAAGCTAGAACCACAGTGAAGGATGACTTCTCATTCCCTGTTGTGCGAATATTCACCGTACGTGCTCCCGTTGTATCCACAGTGCGGTTCACAGGAATATCAAAAGTCAGTGGAACCTCGTCCATGTTGATAATGTTCTCTGGCCGGATCTTTTTTTCAGCTATCTTGTTTTTACAATATGCACGGAAAGTAGCCAGCTTTTCTTGAAAGTCTTTAGGCAGTTGCTGTGAAATAGTAGTCCGTGTGCGGATGGAGAGATTGCGTCTTTTCATGAACCGGAAACCTGTCGCTTAGTAGGAGCCATTTTGTGGTCTTTACAGATGTAAACACACAAAGGAAATGAAACGTAATATCCGCGCGCTTCTTCTTTTTCTTCTACGGGGGGGGGGGGTTGCTTACAGTAGAAGAAGAAGCGCTTCCTGTTCTATGGGGGCGGGTGCTTACCTTGGCGGTTGCTTGCATAGAAGAAGAAGCACTTCCTCTTCTACGGGGAAAAAAGATGGCGGCTGTTTACCGTAGTTGCGAGACCGAAACTTTATGAAAATGAATCTTAATATTAATCCATATATAAAGCGCACCGGGTTATAAGCCGCACTGTCAGCTTTTGAGTAAATTTGTGGTTTTTAGGTGCGGCTAATAGTGCGGAAAATACGGTAATGTAAATAGAAAAAAAAATCACAAATTCCAGGGTCACCGCTATTGGCATCATAAAACCATTACTGTGCTGGCAAGTAACATTTAAATACAAATGTGAAAAATGTTAGCCACTGCTATTTGAAGCAATTCTCAAGTTAACATTTCAATGATGAAAGACAAAGGCTGTTCATATCCAAACATTCTGTCCTATTATGGAAAAATCTAGTTTTCTTAGCTGTTGGTAGCTTTTAAAAAAAAAAAAAAAAATTGGGATTCCCATAAGTCCCGAAAATTAGAAATCAAACCATGGAGGCATGGCAGAGATATAACTATCTAGCCTTCTTTCGAACTTGCTCCAATGGAGACGTTTGGAATTTGAGACTTTAGTGACGTATTTTGCCTTAGTTGCATTAGCATATCCCCATATATGGTTGAGCTTTACTTGAACAGCTTCGTGCAAGTCCGCCATTTTAATTCAGTTGTAGCCGAAAGCTGTAGTCGGTGAGTTTCTTATTTTTCTCTATTCTCTGACTCGTACATGCACATGCATGCTTACTACGCAGCTGTTGCCATTTCTAAATACAAAGTAGTGTATAGTTCTAACTTCTGTCAGTAAACTCCATTTGGAAGCGCTAAAAACTACAACATGGCTGACGGAGGGGAGACTTTGCCTGAAGGAGGGGTTTGACACGTAAATAAGGCCACCCACAAAACGGCGCCTCCTGAAGAGACGGTCAGAAAGCGGCTTGAAGATGGTCTGTAAAACAAAGTCTATGGACAATTTTGACCAAAGCACCACCATCACATTATGTAGACAACAAGGAAGTGCTTTACACGTAGAAAAAAAATCATATGACCCTTTTTAAGCTTTAAAAGGATTCCGCTTGCTTCATATACCTTGTAGGTGTTGAAGGCTGATCTTTGGATAGAGCCATAAAAAGCAGAACAAAAAGCAAAACACATTTAGAACTATTTGGTGTTCTACTCGTTTCACTCGTACACCTGTGCAATATATTGTTTTCATTAAAGCTTTTTGGTACAGATAATAAAAATAAATACATACAAATTTAAGCTTTTCTCCTCTTGCTACCACCTACCTTTTTCCGCCACAGGCTTCCATAGCTTTCCCTGTCCTCCTTGTTTCCTTAACAGAAATGCCCATTGGACAACAATGGCTGCCCGTCTATAGCTCTGCTTCTTCCTACTGCCGTTTATTGCGGTTAATTGGTACCAGACATGACCTTGATCCACAAATTTATGCAAAGTAGGATTATTAACAGTAAATCTAATATTTTCATAGTTAGAGCAAAAAATTACTGTTTACGATGTTCTAAATACGTTTTTTTTTTAACATTCATACCATCAAACATGACTTGTTTCACCTAATACAGTAGCCTTGAGTGTGTTCCATGGTAATGTAATTACATTACTTGCCCAGAGGATCCTTAAAGCTTCATTGCTATTAGAGATGGGCGATATGGTCTAAAATCTATATTGCAATATATTTTGCAGCCTCCTGTGATAAAGATATGGATCACAACAAATGAGTTGGTATATAAATGATAATAGAACCGTTTCAAAAGGGGTAACAAAGGCTCCTAATTTAGCTGCTGACATATGCATTAACCTTACTTAATTTCCTGTTGTTTTACCGGTATTTTCTCAAAACTATTACCGGTATTTGTTTACTTGTTAATTTACTGTTAAAAGCTTATTAGTTTCTGTTGTAACATGGTTCTATCTTCCCTTTTATTAAAATGTAATAAGCACTTTCCTTTTTCTGTTGTTTGGATACGATAGTACATATTTGTGTATCGATCCAATACCAAGTAGTTACAGGGGCAGTATTGGTATATTTTATATTATCTATATAGCACAATCCTAATTGCTATATAATAAAATATGCTTAAAGATATATAATATACATTTATATAAAAACTATACCTAAAAAAAAAAGTAAGTTGTAGCATAAGAAAACTACTCCTTTGTTGACATGTACCGTATTTTCCGCACCATAAGGCGCCCTGGGTTAAAAGCCGCGCCTTCAATGAACGGCATATTTCAAAACTTTGTCCACCTATAAGCCGCCCGGTGTTGTAAGCCGCATCTAACTGCGCTAAAGGAATGTCAAAAAAACAGTCAGATAGGTCAGTCAAACTTTAATAATATATTAAAAACCAGCGTTCTAACAACTCTGTTCACTCCCAAAATGTACGCAAATGTGCAATCACAAACATACGTATATCAACATGGACAGAGCTGCGTGAAAAAAGCCACCCGGCCTCTTCGCGTAAACTTAAACTTACCTTAACCACTCGCTCATCTTTTCTTCATCCATCCCTTCGAGTTAGCTTTTATGATGACGCCGGCTGGAAAGGTCTCTTTTGGCAAGGTCTTCCTTTTGAATATCACCATGGGTGGAAGTTTCTGGCCATTAGCATGGCAAGCTAGAACCACAGTGAAGGATGACTTCTCATTCCCTGTGGTGCGAATATTCACCGTACGTGCTCCCGTTGTATCCACAGTGCGGTTCACAGGAATATCAGTTGCTGTGAAATAGTAATCCGTGTGCGGATGGAGAGATTGCGTCTTTTCATGAACCGGATCCCTGTCGTTTAGTAGGAGCCATTTTGTGGTCTTTACAGATGTAAACACACAAAGGAAATGAAACGTACGGTGATATCCGCGCGCTTTTTCTTCTTCTACGCGGGCGGGTGGTTGCTTACAGTAGAAGAAGAAGCGCTTCCTGTTCTATGGGGGCGGGTGCTTACCTTGGCGGTTGTTTGCGTAGAAGAAGAAGCGCTTCCTGTTCTACCGGGAAAAAAGATGGCGGCTGTTTACCGAAGTTGCGAGACCGAAACTTTATGAAAATGAATCTTAATATTTATCCATATTTAAAGCGCACCGGGTTATAAGCCGCACTGTCAGCTTTTGAGAAAATTTGTGGTTTTTGGGTGCGCCTTATAGTGCGGAAAATACGGTATTTGTTTACTTGTTAATTTACTGTTAAAAGCTTATTAGTTTCTGTTGTAATGTGGTTCTATCTTCACTTTTATTAAAATGTAATAAGCACTTTCCTTTTTCTGTTGTTTGGATACGATAGTACATATTTGTGCATCGATCCAATACCAAGTAGTTACAGGGGCAGTATTGGTATATCTATTATCTATATAGCACAATCCTAATTGCTATATAATAAAATATGCTTAAAGATATATAATATACATTTCTATAAAAACTATACATAAAAAAAAATGTAAGTTGTAGCATAAGAAAACTACTCCTTTGTTGACATGTATATGTGCAGTTGTTCCAATTAAACTAGTACCATAATTGCTAACAATGGCAAGAAGTTTGTTCCCAAAAATGAATAGTATCAACTTTGATTTGAGACAAATTTGTGTTTGCGGCAACAGAACAAGTGACACCCATTGCAACAAAAGACAGGTGCACGACAAACATATTCCACATCAGATACAGATGCATCCAGTCGAGTGGTAACTTTCACAACGGTAGTAACAGGACCACTACAACAGACTCCTGCTAAAACGCTCTGGTGGAATTGGTTACCTACGGCACCACATATGATAAGAAAGGGGCAAAGTGGAGCTATCGTTATTCATCCCTGTAAATGATGGCATTGTTTACAGTGAGACATAATAAAAATGCATTGTGTATTTTTCATCACATTCTTAAAGAATTCTTGGTTAATGTTTTCAATAATAGTGCAGCTTTTAATGTGATTGTCAACCAGTCAACTTTCAAACTACAAAGTGTATTTTTTAAACCAAACAGCTGGCACTTAAATTCCTGTAGAAAAATGGCGGTTACTATCAAGTTTTTGATAAATTTAAAACACAATTAATTTTGAATTACCTGTCATTTGTACTGAAAAAAATGTAAACTGAATGTTTGATGATGAGAGTTTTAGGCCGCATCGCTCAGCCCTACTTTTTCATGAAGTATGCTCACATGCTACGCTCTTGACATCCATGATGATAGTCCCCCTTTTGGAATAAGACTTGCAAAAAAAGTCCTAGAAAAACAAAAGTACATTAACAATTCATCATTTGATGCCTGTTGAGCTAGAGTGTAATACGGACACGTTTCCTCCCAAAATTTGGGTCGTATTCTGAATTGTATGACTTAAGCAGTCTTTCTGGACTCCCATTAAAGTACCTCCTATAGAAATGCAACGCATAGCTGTATACCGGTAGTTGCATTCATCATTTTTACAAAACAAAATACGATTAAATGATTAATTTAATCGTATTAAATGAGATACCTGCTTGTAATGTCCTGGCCAGTAAAGTTAAGTGTTGGTTGTTTACATTGCTCTGTTAGCACCATTACTTTCAAAACAAGTATTTGGCCAAATATCTACAAACCTAGTGAAGGAATAAATCATGGGGGAGTAAAAACTCAGTCAGAACCCAAAGGGCTATGACACAGTTAAACCATCTGCATGTAGTGGTCAAGATTATAAAAATTACATCACCGAACGTTTATGCTTGGACTTTGTATAAAAAATTAAAAAAATCCCCTTTTTTAAAGATAACTCTGTTTAGAGACTGTCAATGGTATTCATTTAACAATGATTATTATTTTAATTGTAGTGTGTGGCGTTGTACAATTGCACTGCATAACACTGAGGTTTGTATCACTTTTGAACTACGTAAGAGAGGCATCAGACCAGAACCTCAATCATAAACATCGAGTTGAATTAAAGGGGTCATATTATGATTTTTTCCTTGTGGTCTCCATAGCATGTAATGGTGGTTCTTTGGTCAAAATGGTGCATATTTACAGACCGTTTTCAAGCCGCTTTCTGATCGTCTCTTCAGGATGTGCTGTTTTGTTGGCGGTCTTATTTACCGGTACGTGCCTCCATTTCGACTTCGTCTACTCCCGCAGGCATTGTTGTAGTTTTTAGCGCTTCCATAGCAAGTTTCCTGACAGATATACGTTTGAATTATACACTAATTTGTATTCGAAATGGCAATAGTACGAGCCAGTCTGCCCCACAACAAGACGATAGAGAAAAAGAAGAAGCTTACTGACTACAGCGTCGGACTACAATGTCAGATCTGTGCAAAGCACTTTGGCCAAATTTCTAAGACAGGTGAAACTCAAAATGTTTTAATATTGTGCAAAGGTTTGTTTATTCCAGCAAATAGAGAGGGGGGGGGGGGGTTACCCACATATGCGGTCCTCTCCAAGGTTTCTCATAGTCATTCACATCGACGTCCCACTGGGGTGAGTTTTTCCTTGCCCTTATGTGGGCTCTGTACCGAGGATGTCGTCGTGGCTTGTGCAGCCCTTTGAGACACTTGTGATTTAGGGCTATATAAATAAACATTGATTGATATTTATTTACAAGGTGAGACCAATATAAGACATAGACTCATAACATGTACCGTATTTTCCGCACCATAAGGCGCCCTGGGTTAAAAGCCGCGCCTTCAATGAACGGCATATTTCAAAACTTTGTCCACCTATAAGCCGCCCGGTGTTGTAAGCCGCATCTAACTGCGCTAAAGGAATGTCAAAAAAACAGTCAGATAGGTCAGTCAAACTTTAATAATATATTAAAAACCAGCGTTCTAACAACTCTGTTCACTCCCAAAATGTACGCAAATGTGCAATCACAAACATACGTATATCAACATGGACAGAGCTGCGTGAAAAAAGCCACCCGGCCTCTTCGCGTAAACTTAAACTTACCTTAACCACTCGCTCATCTTTTCTTCATCCATCCCTTCGAGTTAGCTTTTTATGATGACGCCGGCTGGAAAGGTCTCTTTTGGCAAGGTCTTCCTTTTGAATATCACCATGGGTGGAAGTTTCTGGCCATTAGCATGGCAAGCTAGAACCACAGTGAAGGATGACTTCTCATTCCCTGTGGTGCGAATATTCACCGTACGTGCTCCCGTTGTATCCACGGTGCGTTTCACAGGAATATCAGTTGCTGTGAAATAGTAATCCGTGTGCGGATGGAGAGATTGCGTCTTTTCATGAACCGGATCCCTGACGCTTAGTAGGAGCCATTTTGTGGTCTTTACAGATGTAAACACACAAAGGAAATGAAACGTACGGTGATATCCGCGCGCTTTTTCTTCTTCTACGCGGGCGGGTGGTTGCTTACAGTAGAAGAAGAAGCGCTTCCTGTTCTATGGGGGCGGGTGCTTACCTTGGCGGTTGCTTGCGTAGAAGAAGAAGCGCTTCCTGTTCTACCGGGAAAAAAGATGGCGGCTGTTTACCGAAGTTGCGAGATCGAAACTTTATGAAAATGAATCTTAATATTTATCCATATATAAAGCGCACCGGGTTAAAAGGCGCACTGTCAGCTTTTGAGAAAATGTGTGGTTTTTAGGTGCGGCTAATAGTGCGGAAAATACGGTACCTCAAGAAATTTCAAGCCATCTTTTGATAGAAATGTGATAATCATGACTTACAGCTAATTAAAAATATTTAGGTTTTTTTCTCCGGGGAAGTGTTCAAAAACTGTAAGTCATGATCCATCCATCCATCCATCCATTTTCTACCGCTTATCCCGATCATCAAAATAATAACAAAGGCTTGACATATCTCACTTTGCATGTAATGAGTTTATATCACATGTTAGTTTCACATTTGAAGTTGAATTTCTGAAATTAATGGACTTTTGCATGATATTCAATATTTTAAAGTTTCACCTGAATGTGGAGATATTCGCTGATGTCACAGTGAGGAAAAGCACAATTGTTTTATATACAGTGTATTTATATATCTCTGCAATTTATTTTTATTTTTATTATTTTTTTAAATTTTCCTGAGGGAACTTTCCTGAAGGAATCAATAAAGTACTATCTATGTCTCCATGTTTATTTTTACATTTTCGGGACTTATGTAGATCCTAAATACACAAAACAGGTACCAATAGGTAAGAAAAAGTAGATTTTGCATAATAGCTCCCCTTTAATACCTCTCATACTACAATGAAAATTGAGCATTATAAATAAAATTGTAAAGGCAGATTTTTATGATTTTCTCTGTCACTTGACACTCAGCATCAAGGGTTGGAATTGGGGGTTAAATCACCAAAAATGATTCTCGGGCGCAGCCACCACTGCTGCTCACTACTCCCCTCACCTCCTAGGGGGGATTAAGGGTGATGGGTCAAATGCAGAGAATAATTTTGCTACACCGTGTGTGTGTGTGTGTGTGTGTGTGTGTGTGTGTGTGTGTGACAATCATGGGTAGACACTTGTGATTTAGGGCTATATAAATAAACATTGATTGATTGATTGACTTTAACTTTTAGATTATGCAATTGTACTTCCTGATGTGTATGTGCTCCACATATTGCATAAACATGACAAAATACACCCACAGCAATAGCGGATTTATAGACGTCTGACATACCGGTGTAACCAGCTATTAGCCATGATGAATATGCATATTTAACATCTTCTATGGAAATACATATCAAATGGTTTCCCTATACTTTACTCAGGTATCCGACCCCCCATTCTTAACGGGCCCATGCATCCACGGCCACTGGTGGCGCTGTTGGATGGGCGCGACTGCACTGTTGAAATGCCTATCCTCAAAGATGTCGCCACAGTGGCCTTCTGTGACGCCCAGTCCACACAAGAAATTCACGAAAAGGTACATTTGAATACTTGAATAACAAGCTATGGCAAAGGACACACACATTCATTATGAAATAATCATACACACATCATGTGTACACATTCTCCTTTTGAAGTGGGAGGTCGTGTTGTTAATGATACATTTTGTCCTGTGCAGGTGCTGAATGAGGCTGTTGCTGCCCTGCTTTATCACACCATCACTCTGTCCAGAGATGACTTAGAGAAGTTTAAAGGCCTCCGAGTAATTGTCAGAATTGGATCTGGTTTTGACAATGTTGACATCAAAGCAGCTGCTGAGCTTGGTAAGAAAGGACCCGAGCAGAGCACCGCAAGGGCTCTATTGAAATGTTGTTTTTCTTCTATGTTTGAACACCTTTTTTGAGACCCTTAACATGCATGAAAAGTCCCCATATTTAGCAGGCATGTCAAGTATGCCGAAAAATTTTATATTTTGGGGATCCTGAAAATGAAATTTCAGAATTGGCTCTCCAAAGCCCTCTTTAAAATAAAAAATAAAAAAGTCCCTTTCTACCAGTGTCATTTATTGACACAAAAATTGTAAGAGATGTCTATCATGTCGGGACGCACATAAAAGATCAGGAACTCATACCTGAAAACAAACAGGAAGTTGGCCATCTTGGTTTTCATCTTACAGATTACAGATATTACACGTATGGCTGATAATAAATTGTGCATAAATATTTACGCCATAAGATCAGTGCATGGAATGGCACCAAACTTTGATCTGATGGTCACCGCAAAGCATGAAACGCTAACAACTCAGCTCCACAAGTTCAGATCTTGATCCTAATGGGTGCACATTAGAGTTGTCTCGATACCATTATTTTGGTATCTGTACCAAAATGTATTTCGCTACTTTTCGATACCATTCTAAATAAACGGGACCACAAAAAAATGGCATTATTGGCTTTATTATAACAAAAATCTTAAGGTACATTAAACATGTTTGTTATTGCAATCGAAGAACAATTTTGTCCTTAAATAAAATAGTGAACAAGCTAGACATCTTGTCTTTTAGTAGTAAGTGAGCAAACAAAGGCTCCTAACTTGTCTGCTGACATATGCAGTAACATATTGTCTTTTCTATTCTATTATTTTGTCAAAATGGTAAAGGACAAGCTGTAAAAATTTATTATTAGTCTACTTTTTCATTTACTGTTAATATCTGGTTATTTTCCGTTTCAACATGTTCCATCTACACTTATGTTAAAATGTAATAATCACGTATTCTTCTGTTGTTTGGATACTTTACATTAGTTTTGGATGATTCCACAAATGTAGGTATCGATCCGATACAAAGTAGTTACAGAATCATACATTGGTCATCATTTAAGTTGTCATGTGTCCAGGGACGTATTTCCTGAGTTTATGAATATAATATGAATTTAAAAGAAAAAGGATTTTGTAACGATAAAAAATATCGACGTAATCATAGTAGTATCGACTAGATACGCTCTTGTACTTGGTATCATTACAGTGGATGTCAGGTGTAGATCCACCCATGGCATTTGTTTACGTTGTGTCGTGAAGCATGTTTAGTTATTCCTCGTCCTGCAGGGATGATACTAGTAAAAAACTCACATTATTTGTCGCCGTGGAGGCGAGTATTAGTGATTCAGAAGAAGCTAAAACACTGCCGATTGCGGATGGACATTAGCCGCTAACTAGCTAGCAATGTTTTTAAGTACCTCTTCCTGAGGGCGTTTCAGTGTTATAACTTCACCTTTGTCGTTAGTTTTTAAGCCAAAATGCGTCCGTTCTCCCTTTTCTGTCTACACACTGTCTGCTGGTAAGTACTCTGTGATTATGCGCTGCCGACTATGCTCCTATGCTCGTAAAACCAGCAATGTCACAACGTGACGACGACACGCCGTCATGCCCGTAAAAAAATATGGCGAACCGGTACTTGTCAAACATAGTAGAGTACAGTTGTTGATTCATTGGTACTGTGATACTATACTAGTACCGGTATACCGTACAACCCTAGTGCACATGATGATGTCAATCTGAAGTAGCCTATGGGTCATATTCATAGCTATGCTTAGTGGCGAAAATGGCACCTCGCCATCAATTGTCAAACTATCCTTACTTCACTATAGCTGATCGGATCGTTTTCGAAACTGACATGAAGCTTTAAGGTGATGGCCCGATCATTCCCCTTTGTGGTGAAAACCCCTAACAGGCATAACTTCCTTTCCATGTGCTCAGATCTTCCCAAAATTTTTGATGGTGGGTCAGAGTATTGGGTAAGATGCAACAATGTCACTGCAGTGGCACCAATTTCGCCCCTTTTGTAGTGGAAAATTATACCAATCGCAACTTCCTTCCACATGCTCCTTTCTTTCTGAATTTTTGAATGGTGGGTTCGGGTGTCGGGTGGGACGCAACTGCATGACTACTTCGGCGCCTTTATCGTGGAAAATTATAACGATCATATAGACCTTTCACATGCTTAGTTAGGCTTTTCTGAAAATGTTGATGGCGTGTTGGAATATTGATTGAGATCCAACTGCATCACTGCAATGGTGCCACTATTGCCTCCTTGTGTTGAAAAATTATTACAGTCATAACTTCCTTCCACATGCTCCGATCGACCAGAAATGTTTATTTGTATTGAGTATTGAGAGGGGTGCAACCGCGTCACTGCAGTGGCACCAATAGCCCCCTTTGTGGTAGATTACTATAACAGTCATAACTTCTTTCCACATGTTCCAATTTTTAAGATTTTTTTTTATAGTGGGTGGGGGTCTTAGGTGGGCCGCAAGTGCATGACTACTGCGCAGAGTTGCGTATAAAGCAGTGGTTCTTAACCTGGGTTCGATCGAACCCTAGGGGTTCGGTGAGTCGGCCTCAGTGGTTCGACGGAGCCTCCATCGTGGCGGTCAAGACACACTCGACTCATCGTGTAAATAAAAACTTTATGGATACGGCAACAGCAGAAGTCAGACTGATTTGCAGGTGTGTAATTTGTTGTGAGTTCATGCACTGTGTTGGTTTTGTTCTTTGAACAAGGTGATGTTGATGCACGCTTCATTTTGTGCACCAGTAAAAAAACATAACTTTGCATACCTGCCAACTACTCCGGTTTCCCCGTAATTAGTACGGTTTTCATCAACCTATTCCGGGTTACGGTTGCAGTGATAAAAAATACGGTTTTTCATTAATTAAAATTTTTTTTTTTTTTTAAAGTTTTATTCACGAAATCGTGTAACAACAATGACAATCGACACTGCTTCCCGTAACTTCCTATCTAGCCATTCCGCATGCCATGCGCGAGGCTATTTATAGCACCGCTGCCAAGCACGAGGCACCAGTTGCCATTGTTTCCAAACGAGCGAACGATCATGGAATCAGCCGGAGAAAAATCGCAAACGAGTCTTAAACCGAAAAGAAAACTGCAGTCATTCCGTGAAGAATATTCAAAAGCCTATCCGGGAATAATTATCCGTTCCAAAAAGGGTGAAAACTATGCGAATTGCACCTTGTGCAGACAAGATTTTTCGCTCGGACACGGAGGAATTAGCGATGTAAAAGACCACGTTGGGACAAAAAAACACAAGTCTAATGCCGTTGCTAGCGATACAAGTGGAAAACTTTCAACGTTTTTCGTCGCCCAAACAGATTCTTTGGATGTGATATATGCCGGAGTTTTATTTATGATGCTATTGAATTACATTTTAATGAAGTAAACTTATCATAAAGTTACCATATCATTTTTGCAGTATGATCAATCTGATAGAATAAATTTGGATTTTAGCGACAAAAAGGTAATGACACCAATGTTATCTATTGGAATTGTTGACGGTAGTACTGTTATACTGTTAAAAGTGTTTATACTATTTATGCTTTCAAGTCCAAGTTGAAGAAATCTTGTTAAATGTTGACAGCATAACTACCAAAATACAGAAGTATGTCCTTAATATTTTTGCAGTGCTATTTCTGTTGAAAAGTTCAAATGATTACATTAGAGATGTGATGTGCCACTTTTCAAGTGTCTGATGGCTTCAATTAATTTTCATTAATTTTTCATATTTTGAATTCTTTTGAAAGGCTTACAAAAAAACTACATTTGAATTGTAATTCCATGCTATTGACAGGACTATTAATTTTAATGAAGTTAGCTTACCATGTTTACAGTATGATAATTGTGATAGAAATGTGAATTTTAGGCACAGAATATTTTTTACAATTGAACAAGGCAGTAGATTATACAAGCTTGGACAGAAAGTTAATGACACCAATTTTTTTTTTAATGGAATTGTTTAGTACTGTTTTATCATTTGTTTACTGTAAAAAGTGTTTATACTGTTTATACTTTCAATTAACAAATTGAAGTCTTGTGAAAGGTTGACAGGATAACTGGCATTAACTGTCAAAATAATTTCAAACTATTGAAGTTAGCTTACAGAATAAACATGTCAATCAACCCATATGATTTTTGCTGTAATATTTTTGTTTTGAAAAGTCACTGTGACTGATAGAAAAGTGATGGTTTTAGCAACATTTTAACCTGTCTGAATGCAATCAATCATTTTGCGTCGGGGGGAGCCTGAACCCCCCACCAGGACTTTGTCCTGGACCTACCGGGGCCTGCGGCCCCTGGACCCTGGCTACTAGGTTTTTCTGATTTCAAAAGTTGGCAGGTATGACTTTGTCTTGAATTTGAAAAAAAACAATTTTATTTATCACTAAAGAAGGGTTCGGTGAATGCGCATATGAAACTGGTGGGGTTCGGTACCTCCAACAAGGTTAAGAACCACTGGTATAAAGAGAGTACGGCCAGCTGAACAGGCGCCATTACTGCTTCCAAAGAAGTGTGCAGCTTTGTCCGGATGCATGCAATTGCTGTCATCTTGACAATAGTTTTTCTGACAAAATAAACTAAAATAATATGCCTATATATAGTTCTAAACATACTCCAGCTCATGAACCTACAATAAAACATGCTTTTATTTCGTGAAAGTATAATTTTGCAGCCGTATTTGACATACTTTGCTGCTACATTCCTGCATTTTTGTGACCAGCGGGCACTCTAATACGCACCCGACGGCACAATAAACGCAAAAGAATACACAGAACGACCAAAAAAATAACTTCATTTTGCCAACATCTTCTTTAGCTTTGGACCAACAATCAGGAAGATTGTGATGTTTGCGTAAATTATGTCATTGAGTGGCTGCCTCCAATGTATTTGTAATCACTGTATGTATCACTCATTATGTATTATTCTAACTTTTCTTTTGTAACATGCTGAGTGAATAAATGTACTTTTGTGGTTATTTCTACATATTTCTGCACAGTAACTCTGATATGGTAACACTGGTGAGCAGTAGAAAATATAAAGTAATTTTTGGTCCAAAACGTATTTTGCTTTATTCAGTATTGACATATTTCTTGCCGCTTTATTTTATATATTTTTTATGAGATTTCCTGGTCATTTTCTCATCTTTTATTACTACACCCAAAATTTGGTTTCTTTTACTCATTCAATGTCCGTCTATTTGTATTTGTGTTTGCCTTTTCTCTTCTGTCTGCTGCTACCGAATTGCATTATATTAGTTTTACTGGAATTCAAAGAGTCTGTTTTTGTCAAACCATCTCTTAAATGCATACATTTTTTTATTGTTATTTGTATTAGCTTCTGTGTGTTCTCTCCTGAACAAAACGCAGACTTTGTGTCGTGTTTACCTCGCACATGGCGCCGTAATCAGCGGTTTTCCAGTAATGATGGCAAATCTTTGCCTCCATTACTTGTTTTCTTCCCGGGTTGTGGGGAAAGCGTTGTAAAAGCTTTCCACAATTCTTGCGGGTGAAGCAGCCCCACGTTGAACAACAGGGAATTTATACACGTCGAGGAAGCGCCGCAAACATAGCATTAGCTCAAAGTTAGTTGCAGTCATGAGGCCCTGTAGTCACGTGAGTGCCTTTTGACCAGTCATTGACCGATCACCTGAAACCAAGGTGGCCACAATCTATATACACAACTCTGCAACTGTGTTGCCTTTTTTGCCCCCTTGTGGTGGAAACTTTTAACAGTCATCACTTCCTAAAACATTCTACGATTTTCCTGAAATTGGGTGGAATGCAACTGCATGACTAATGCGGTGTTAATATTGCCCCCTTGGGGTGGAATTTTATAAAAGTCATAACTGTATTATACATGCTCAGATCTTCCTGACGTTTTTTTCTACGTTTTTATTTAAGATACATTGCAAAAACTAAACGTTCACACTTGCACAATTCAACATATCGAAAAGTAGCGGGAAGAAATCGCATGTGTGACACTTACAATGAGGTATTCATGTGTTTATATTTTTTCATTCAAGAATTTAGTCTTTACGTGTCACTTTTTTCTAACAAGTAGAGAAAAGAATAAAGACTTAAGCAATAAGTATTAGTAATTTAAAGAACTTACAGGAACATTGGTGAAAAAAAATCTGGCAAAGGTATTATCATAACTAAATGCTAAATGTGTATTATTAATAATAATAATAATGGATTAGATTTATGTAGCGCTTTTTGATACACTAAACACCCAAAGCGCACACAGAAAAGTGAGAACCCATCATTCATTCACTCCACATTCACACATTGGTGGTGGTAACATACATTTGTCTCCGCTCGAGATGGTCTCCTGCTGGCCCCACTATGGACTGGACTCTCACTATTATGTTAAATCCACTATGGACTGGACTCTCTCACTATTATGTTAAATCCACTATGGACTGGACTCTCACACTATTATGTTAGATCCACTATGGACTGGACTCTCTCACTATTATGTTAAATCCACTATGGACTGGACTCTCACACTATTATGTTAGATCCACTATGGACTGGACTCTCACTTTTATGTTAGATCTACTATGGACTGGACTCTCACTATTATGTTAGATCCACTATGGACTGGACTCTCACACTATTATGTTAGATCCACTATGGACTGGACTCTCACTATTATGTTAGATCCACTATGGACTGGACTCTTCACTATTGTTAGATCCACTATGGACTGGACTCTCACACTATTATGTTAGATCCACTATGGACTGGACTCTCACTATTATGTTAGATCCACTATGGACTGGACTCTTCACTATTGTTAGATCCACTATGGACTGGACTGTCACTATTATGTTAGATCCACTATGGACTGGACACTCACACTATTATGTTAGATCCACTATGGACTGGACTCTCACTATTATTTTGGATCCACTATGGACTGGACTCTCACACTATTATGTTAGATCCACTATGGACTGGACTCTCACATTATTATGTTAGATCCACTATGGACTGGACTCTCACACTATTATGTTAGATCCACTATGGACTGGACTCTCACACTATTATGTTATATCAGTGGTTCTAAACCTTGTTGGAGGTACCAAACCCCACCAGTTTCATATGCGCATTCACCAAACCCTTCTTTAGTGAAAAATAAAAATAAAAATATTTTTTTCAAATTCAAGTCAGTTATGTTTCTTTTACTGGTACACAAAATGAACCGTGCATCAACATCACCTTGTTCAAAGAACAAAACCAACACAGTGCATGAACTCACAACAAATTACACACCTGCAAATCAGTCTGACTTCTGCTGTTGCCGTATCCATAAAGTTTTTATTTACACGATGAGTCGGGTGTGTCTTGACCTCCACGGCGGAGGCTCCGCTGAACCCCTGAGGCCGACTCACCAAACCCCTAGGGTTAAGAACCACTGTGTTAGATCCACTATGGACGGGACTCTCACTATTATGTCAGACCCACTCGACGTCCATTGCATCCGGTCTCCCCTAGAGGGGAGCGGGGGGGGGGGGGGGTCACCCACATATGCGGTCCTCTCCAAGGTTTCTCATAGTCATTCACATCGACGTCCCATTGAGGTTGTGAGTTTTTCTTATGTGGGCTCTGTACCGCGGATGTCGTTGTGGCTTGTGCAGCCCTTTTGAGACACTTGTGATTTACGGCTATATAAATAAACATTGATTGATTGATAACTGCCCTGGGGTAGACTAATGGAAGCGTGGTTGCCAGTTTGCGCCTACAGCCCCTCCGACCACCACCAAACATTTATACACCAGTGGGACCAAGGGTGAAGTGCCCAAGGACACAAAAGCAGTGACTTAAGCAATAACCATTTGATATGAAATAATAAAGTACATTGCTTAAATGGACAATTTGCAGTTGTTCGGCGGCTACTTAGAGGTTGCCTGCGTTTGAATGAGCTGAAAGCATGACCTTGTTCTTCATTCCTTTTATTGTGCGAGACAGCAGTGAGTGACAGCCTGAACAGCAGTAATCTTATTCAGCCTGAACGGCAGGTTTTACACAGTTTAAATTCTAATTGTGACAAATATAGAGATTTACTTTTTTAAATCTGTTCTCTTAGACCACTATCGGTAACATATGCTAGCAGTTGGGTGTGTCATTTTGAGCACCTTTTAGTATTGTTGAAACTAGCATACATAAATTAATAATGTATTGTTCGGTTTTGTTTTTGCATGCAGAAAAATCAATTATTGCAAAAATTGAAAAATAATTGTGTCCTGATCTATGTGGTGATTGTAGTGTTGTTGCACTAAATTGTTGATGGCTTTGATACATCAAGACTGCACAATCTTTGTTGTCTCATTTTTTTAATATCTTTGACAACAAATATTTTGGCATTCTCCGGTTTATTGTTTCCCCTGCTTTAAGTCTCCTGCTTTTTTGTTTTGCGATATTATATTTGGGTTTCGTCAGATGCTCAATCATGGAGACGTCTGACCTTTTCAGCTTGTGAACTTATTAATACATCCTCTTTTGAAAAAGTCAATGAATTAACCATGCTTAATTTGTCCTGCCTATCTGTGCAGGCATTGCTGTCTGTAACGTTCCAGCATCCTCAGTGGAGGAGACAGCCGACACCTCGCTATGTTTGATCCTCAACCTGTACAGGCGAGTCACCTGGATGCACCAGGCTCTCAGGGAGGGAACCCGTGCCTCCAGTGTAGAACAGATCCGAGAGGTGGCTGGTGGTGCTGCTCGCATACGAGGAGAGACGCTGGGCATCATTGGTCTTGGTAAATCGCCAACTTTGTTCATTTGTGTCGCAGCTTTATTTATCGTCTAAAAATGCATGAATTGATAATATTCTGCGGGGCCCTGCTTAGATGCTGCAGTGTATGGAACTGTACGGCACTTTTTGTATCAAAAGAAAGATCACGCTTTATTAATATATGCCTTTCCGTTGCACTTAATGACCTTATTATTCAATCATCCATCCATTTCCTACCGCTTATTCCCTTTTTGGGGTCACGGGGGCACTGGAGCCTATCTCAGCTACAATTGGGCGGAAGGCGGGGTACACCCTGGACAAGTCGCCATCTCATCGCAGGGCCAACACAGATAGACAGACAACATTCACACACTAGGGCCAATTTAGTGTTGCCAATCAACCTATCCCCAGGTGCATGTCTTTGGAAGTGGGAGGAAGCCGGAGTACCCGGAGGGAACCCACGCAGTCACGGGGAGGACATGCAAACTCCACACAGAAAGATCCCGAGCCTGGGATTGAACCCAAGACTACCGGTACTCAGGACCTTCGTATTGTGAGGCAGATGCACTAACCTCTCTTCCACCGTGCTGCCCTATTATTCAATCAATCAAACTTTATTTAAAAAGCGCTTTTCATACATAAGTTAAATGCATCACAAAGTGCTTTACAGACTTAAAAACAATACCCCTATGACCCACATCCCACTTAATCACACACACGCACAAATGAATGCATGGCAGAGTACAGAGGAGCTAGGTGACGAAACACTATCACAGGAGCCGTCTGCACCAGGTCACCAGACCGCGGCCACCAGGATGCTGACACAAAGAGCCCCCACTGCCATGGCAAATAACCCCTGATGCAGAGGGATCCCTCTTAGAAACGATGGAAAGTAAAGCTAATACAACATTTAAAATAGTAAGAACCATGAGTTGGGATAAAGGATTGAAACAAGTAACATATTATGAAGATAAAACAATGTATACAGTGAATATACAATAAATTAATAGAACTAGAGCTGTCCGATAATATCGGACTGCCAATATTATCGGCCGATAAATGCTTTAAAATGTAATATCGGAAATTATCGGTATCAGTTTCAAAATGATCGTTATCGGTTTCAAAAAGTAAAATTTATGACTTAAAACGCTGCTGTGTACACGGACGTAGGGAGAAGTACAGAGCGTGAATAAACCTTAAAGGCACTGCCTTTGCGTGCCAGCCCAGACACATACCGGTAATATACAGGTAAAAGCCAGTAAATTAGAATATTTTGAAAAACTTGATTTATTTCAGTAATTGCATTCAAAAGGTGTAACTTGTACATTATATTTATTCATTGCACACAGACTGATGCATTCAAATGTTTATTTCATTTAATTTTGATGATTTGAAGTGGCAACAAATGAAAATCCAAAATTCCGTGTGTCACAAAATTAGAATATTACTTAAGGCTAATACAAAAAAGGGATTTTTAGAAATGTTGGCATCTTCCTTTTCACAATACCCCACAGATTTTCTATGGGGCTAAGGTCAGGGGAGTTGGCGGGCCAATTTAGAACAGAAATACCATGGTCCGTAAACCAGGCACGGGTAGATTTTGCGCTGTGTGCAGGCGCCAAGTCCTGTTGGAACTTGAAATCTCCATCTCCATAGAGCAGGTCAGCAGCAGGAAGCATGAAGTGCTCTAAAACTTGCCGGTAGACGGCTGCGTTGACCCTGGATCTCAGGAAACAGAGTGGACCGACACCAGCAGATGACATGGCACCCCAAACCATCACCCAACCATGCAAATTTTGCATTTCCTTTGGAAATCGAGGTCCCAGAGTCTGGAGGAAGACAGGAGAGGCACAGGATCCACGTTGCCTGAAGTCTAGTGTAAAGTTTCCACCATCAGTGATGGTTTGGGGTGCCATGTCATCTGCTGGTGTCGGTCCACTCTGTTTCCTGAGATCCAGGGTCAACGCAGCCGTCTACCAGCAAGTTTTAGAGCACTTCATGCTTCCTGCTGCTGACCTGCTCTATGGAGATGGAGATTTCAAGTTCCAACAGGACTTGGCGCCTGCACACAGCGCAAAATCTACCCGTGCCTGGTTTACGGACCATGGTATTTCTGTTCTAAATTGGCCCGCCAACTCCCCTGACCTTAGCCCCATAGAAAATCTGTGGGGTATTGTGAAAAGGAAGATGCAGAATGCCAGACCCAAAAACGCAGAAGAGTTGAAGGCCACTATCAGAGCAACCTGGGCTCTCATAACACCTGAGCAGTGCCAGAAACTCATCGACTCCATGCCATGCCGCATTAACGCAGTAATTGAGGCAAAAGGAGCTCCAACCAAGTATTGAGTATTGTACATGCTCATATTTTTCATTTTCATACTTTTCAGTTGGCCAACATTTCTAAAAATCCCTTTTTTGTATTAGCCTTAAGTAATATTCTAATTTTGTGACACACGGAATTTTGGATTTTCATTTGTTGCCACTTCAAATCATCAAAATTAAATGAAATAAACATTTGAATGCATCAGTCTGTGTGCAATGAATAAATATAATGTACAAGTTACACCTTTTGAATGCAATTACTGAAATAAATCAAGTTTTTCAAAATATTCTAATTTACTGGCTTTTACCTGTATACGGCTTTTCACACACACAAGTGAATGCCATTCATACTTGGTCAACAGCCATACAGGTGACAATGAGGGTGGCCGTATAAACAACTTTAACACTTTTGCAAATATGCGCCACACTGTGAACCCACACCAAACAAGAATGACAAACACATTTCGGGAGAACATCCGCACCGTAACACAACATAAACACAACAGAACAAATACCCAGAACCCCTTGCAGCACTAACTCTTCCGGGACGCTACAATATACACCCCCCGCTACCCCCTATTCCCCCACCTCAACCCCGCCCACCTCAATCTCCTCATGCTCTCTCAGGGAGAGCATGTCCCAAATTCCAAGCTGCTGTTTTGAGGGATGTTAAAAAAAATAATGCACTTTGTGACTTCAATAATAAATATGGCGGTGCCATGTTGGCATTTGTTTCCATAACTTGAGTTGATTTATTTTGGAAAACCTTGTTACATTGTTTAATGCATCCAGCGGGGCATCACAACAAAATTAGGCATAATAATGTGTTAATTCCATGACTGTATATTTCGGTATCGGTAATTAAGAGTTGGACAATATCGGAATATCGAATATCGGCAAAAAAGCCATTATCGGACATCTCAAAATAGAACTAAATGAAATCTTGCACAACTAATAAGATAAAAAGTAAAGTATGAATGACTTTAATAAAATTAATAAATATTAAGTAAAAGCCAAATAAAAATGGTGGGTCTTAAGCCTGTTCTTAACATCATGAATATTCTCTGCAGCCTTGAGTTCCTCCGGCAAACTGTTCCATAGACGGGGGCTATGATAGTAGAAAGATGCCACCCCGTGACTTTGTGTCCTGTCTTTTGGAATAACTAATAATTATTGTGGCCTTCTAGGGCGCGTTGGACAAGCAGTGGCTCTGCGGGCCAAAGCTTTCGGATTTGGCGTCTTCTTCTATGACCCCTATTTGCCTGATGGCGTGGAGCGCTCCCTGGGACTGCAACGCATGACCACCCTCCAGGACCTGCTTATCCACTCAGACTGTGTATCCCTGCACTGCAGCCTCAACGAGCACAACCACCACCTCATCAACGACTTCACCATCAAACAGGTGACTTTCATAATAGTATTTTCATAGAACCGTACTCATTTTAGCCTTATTTTAAATCTGGATCCGGTGTTAAGTAAATATGCTCCCTGAATAGAGTAAATGTTGGAGACATTGGCTTGTTCAGGTGGACTTGTTTGTAGGGGTGGGGGAATTTTTTTTACCTCCTGCTACTCAAGAGAGATACTGATAACTTATTTATAGCTATTATTTTTCTAGATTTAGATTTCACTTTAGTTTGTGCAACACCTTTATTTGTGGCTGACTTTGGGGCAGCTTCTTGAGCAGTGCAGGTGTCTTCAAAGGCTTTCAAAACACTGTCGTAACGATGCGGGCATTTCAGGTGACTAACATAGTTTGATGTGTTATATGAAGCTCAAAATTGTTTTCTTTCCGTGTGGAAATTTTGCAAATAGCACGTAAAATGTTTCCTTTGAAATCATGGAAAAGTCCCACTCAATCGACTCCATGTTTGTCAACAAGTTCCGGAGGTTTACGACAGGCCATTTACAGCACTTAAGAGAAAAGGAGTGCTTGATTTGCTCACCCTATCACACCTACACCACATTAAGGCTAATTTGCCTCATAGGAGCTTTGTCATTTTTTTTTTCATTGGAGCTATTTTTTCTAAGCTTATAGGTATGAGATTTTTTATTATTATGATATACGGAATTACCTGTCCGATATTTATTGTGCATCTCTACTCCCTAGTTTTGCATGACAGGCAGTTTCCTTTATAATTAAACTATGTGGAAATAATGAACTTGTAAAGCACAACTTGGCACGTGCAAGAACATTTGCAGTGTCATTTCATCCACATCTGACAACATTTGACTGGGTCTTTCATAAAACTGTTAAAAAAAAAAACATTTGTTAAGTCATTGTGCTGTTTGATAAGTGAGCTGATGCTTTTTACTTCAATTGTTCTGATTAGTTAGGCCTGGTAGAAATTTTAAACCTATGTTCCATCCCTTACAATAGCAGTGCTTGAAGGTGGATGTCTCTAACCAACATAATGTCAGTAAAATGAGCAGCCAGATGTTTAGAGCCCAATATTTTCCTGCACAATAAATCCACCTCTTTTAATGTGGTTTCTTGAAGCTTTTATTGAGAAATACATGCAAGTCAGCTGTAAATTGCTGTTATTCCTTTCCAACTCAAAGTAAACAGGCAACCGTAGTGAGCAGCATAAGAAGGGAAATACATTTTAAAATCAACAAATGATTGAAAGATCTGCTAAGGTAGACACATTGTTTGCTTTTAGGGCTGCAGCTAACGATTATTTTTCTATCGATTAATCTATAGATGATTTTTTTTCGATTAATCGGTTAATCTATAGATTATTTTTTTCGATTAATCTATAGATTATTTTTCCTTTTACCGATTTTTTTTTTAAATTTAAAATGAAGAGGAAAAAATAAATGTAGGCCAGTTTTTTCAAAAGGCATGGCTTTTATTTACAAAAAAAAAAGTATGGCCACTCAGTCAACATTGACAACAACATGACAAAATATTCTGTAACAATGTAAACATTTAAAACTTTTAACATTTAACAAAATTAAAAGTAGCTTATTTGCTTTTTAATGTGCAAATATAAAAGTAAACATCCATTGCAAATCTTAATATTCTGGAATAGTATAAGCATTTCAAAAGTAAAAGTATTGCTTATTTTGCTTTAAAATGTGCAAAAATAAAGATAAACATCCAATACAAAAAAGTGCAAAACGGAAATATTCTGTAACAAGTGTAAACATTTCAACAAAAGTAAAAGTATTGCTTATTTGCTAAAATGTGCAAAAATAAAGCTAAACATCCAATACAAAAAAGTGTACAGTGTAAACATTTCAACAAAAGTAAAAGTATTGCTTATTTTGCTTAATAACACAACAATGATAGTATGATTAAAGTGAAAGTTAATTGTTGGTTTGTACATAGTATATGTAACTGTTAATGTTGTAAAAGGTATTTGCACAACTAATTAATGTTAGCGTTTGTGACACGTCTTGTGCCGTGGGGTTCTTTCAGGACCGACAGACTGAACGCCAGACGGCTTTGCCAGGTTTACAATCTTTTAATTTTACACAAAGTCTTTTCTCTTCCAACTGCGCGGATCGCGCACCTGGGCACGATTGCGGCGTCGCTCCCCGCGCGCCCCGCCTCGCCGCTCGCTCGCCGCCGCCGCCTCTCCACAGCGTTAAAGAGGAGCGCGTCTTTGTAAACACTGAACAGGCACGCCAAACGCGCCTCTCAGAGCGAAACGGTGCTTTAGTTTATGAATTTACAACGCAGATACAAATGACACATTCATGTTTTTGTGTACCGTATTTTCCGCACTATAAGGCGCACCGGATTATTAGCCGCACCTTCTATGAATTACATATTTCATAATTTTGTCCACCAATAAGCCGCCCCGGACTATAAGCCGCGCCTACGCTGCGCTAAAGTGAATGTCAAAAAAACAGTCAGATAGTTCAGTCAAACTTTAATAATATATTGAAAACCAGCGTTCTAACAACTCTGTCCCAAAATGTACGCAAATGTGCAATCACAAACATAGTAAAATTCAAAATGGTGTAGAGCAATAGTAACATAATGTTGCTCGAACGTTAATGTCACAACACACAAAATAAACATAGCGCTCACCTTCTGAAGTTATTCTTCATTCGTAAATCCTTCGAATTCTTCGTCTTCGGTGTCCGAATTGAAAAGTTGCGCAAGCGTGGTATCCAAAATGGCCGGTTCCGTCTCGTCGAAGTCATCGGGAGTCAGTGTCGCTGTTGTTCTGTGAATCCTGCCTTCCGGAAAGCTCGGACCACAGTTGTGACCGAAATATCTGCCCAGGCATTTACGATCCACTGGCAAATGTTGGCGTATGTCGTCCGGCGCTGTCTGCCCGTCTTAGTGAAGGTGTGTTCGCCTTCGGAGCTGTGTGAAAAAAGCCACCCGGCCTCTTCGCGTAAACTTCCCTTAACCACTCGCTCATCTTTTCTTCATCCATCCATCCCTTCGAGTTAGCTTTTATGATGACGCCGGCTGGAAAGGTCTCTTTTGGCAAGGTCTTCCTTTTGAATATCACCATGGGTGGAAGTTAGCATGGCAAGCTAGAACCACAGTGAAGGATGACTTCTCATTCCCTGTGGTGCGAATATTCACCGTACGTGCTCCCGTTCCACAGTGCGGTTCACAGGAATATCAGTTGCTGTGAAATACGGTAGTAATCCGTGTGCGGATGGAGAGATTGCGTCTTTTTATGAACCGGATCCTTTTCGCTTAGTAGGAGCCATTTTGTGGTCTTTACAGATGTAAACAGGAAATGAAACGTACGGTGATATCCGCGCGTTTTTTCTTCTTCTTCCGGGGGCGGGCGGTAGCTTACAGTAGAAGAAGAAGCGCTTCCTGTTCTATGGGGGCGGGTGCTTACCTTGGCGGTTGCTTGCGTAGAAGAAGAAGCGCTTCCTGTTCTACCGGGAAAAAAGATGGCGGCTGTTTACCGAAGTCGCGAGATCGAAACTTTATGAAAATGAATCGTAATAAAGCGCACCGGGTTATAAGGCGCACTGTTAGCTTTTGAGAAAATTTGTGGTTTTTAGGTGCGCCTTATAGTGCGGAAAATACGGTAATAATGACAACGTATACGCACGCGGACGATTGACTTGTTGATGGTGATGGCAAGAACGCTGTCGGGGGTTTTCTTTTCAAATGTTCGTTCATAGCCGTTGTGCTGCTATGATAGGCCATTTCCGCTCGACACAGTGTGCATACAACAACATTATTAGGCCGTTTATTGAAATACTCCCACACTTTTGACGACTTTTGGCGTGCTTTGCGCATCGTCTGCTTTGCGCTCCGCCATGACAGTAAAGTAGAGTGACGTAAATATGCGACGCGCCGACGCACAAAAACGGCGTCGACGTATTTACGTAACCGATGACGTCGACGCGTCGTTTCAGCCTTATTTGCTTTCTTGTTAGGGTACAATATAAAGTACTTACTGGCCTCTAATGTGTACCGGTGCACTTGTTTACATAATATTATTATAGTATTATTGTACTCATTACATCTTTGTGCACAAAAGCAAACTCTTATTTGACTGAACCATTGCTAAAATCCCTAACCTAGATGCGCCAGGGAGCTTTCCTGGTAAACACATCAAGAGGCGGTTTGGTTGACGAGAAAGCACTGGCTCAGGCCCTGAAGGAGGGTCGAATACGAGGGGCTGCTTTGGACGTTCATGAGACTGAACCCTTCAGGTAACCCAGGCCTTCATAAAGCCTCAGAGATTGTATTTACACATCACTCCCCTTCAAACAAATCCTACTGTCCTTGGCAGTTTTTCAACAGGCCCACTGAAGGATGCCCCCAACCTGATCTGTACGCCACATACTTCCTGGTACAGCGAACAGGCCTCGGTAGAGGCTCGGGAGGAGGCAGCCAGGGAAGTGCGCCGTGCCATCACTGGTAAGTATGGATGTCAGACATTAACTTAGTAAATGTTGATTTACGAGCACAAAAAAAATGCCACGAGTGGTGCCCCAATGGATCGGCCATCGATCAGCAGCTAATAGTGTATGTATGTGTAGCCTAAGTTATTATCACCTCCATCGATCAGCAGCTAATAGTGTTATTGCCCCAATGGATCGGCCAATAGTGTTATTGCCCCAATGGATCGGCCATCGATCAGCAGCTAATCGTGTATGTATGTCCATACACAATGTGTAGCCTAAGTTATTATCACCTCCATCGCGGCAAATTAACAACATTTTTTACAATTATCATTCTCACTGGGGGACCGGAGAATGACCGAGCAAGAGCGCTTCAGGCAACAAGAAGCCATGCAAACCGCTATGCTGGCTTGAAAAAAACTAAAGAATGATGCTTAGTTCACTTTAACAGCAGTGTAGAAAGTAAACAGCTATGAACAGGAAATACACTAACACACTACACAAGGCATACATGTAAGGTTAGGGTGGATCGATCCATATATCGGTAGTGTCAATACCAAGGATAGTAACAGTATAGATTAATACCGTATTTTTCAGATTATAAATCGCAGTTTTTTTCATAGTTTGGCCGGGGGTGCGACTTATACTCCGAAGCGACTTACGGTATGTGTGAAATTATTAACACATTACCGTAAAATGTAAAATAATATTATTTAGCTCATTCACCCAAGAGACGAAGCAAATGTCCGCAATCGTCTCACATACGTCAACCAATAAGAATTCGGTGGGGGCGGGTCATGGCAGAAGTGCATTGTGGGTCATGGGATGCTAACTGCTGCTACATCCGTAGCTATTAAAATGGATTATTTCAACATTGGCGGTAACTTATAAAAACTGAGAAGGGCTGAACTAAAATGGCACCGAAAAGGAAATCATATACTGCAGATTACAAGCCGGACGTAGTGAAATATGCAGCAGAAAACGGCGATCAAGCAGCAGAAAGAAAGGAAACGGCGCATACCAGAGGCGACACCGGGGAGGAAGATTTCATGGGATTTAGCGATCGGGAGTGACAGATTGTTTGGTAAACGTATAGCATGTTCTATATGTTATAGTTATTTGAATGACTCTTACCATAATATGTTACGTTAACATACCAGTTGGTTATTTATGCCTCATATAACGTACACTTATTCAGCCTGTTGTTCACTATTCTTTATTTATTTTAAATTGCCTTTCAAATGTCTATTCTTGCTGTTGGATTTTATCAAATATATTTCCCCAAAAAATACGACTTATACTCCAGTGCGACGTATATATATATATGTTTTTTTCCTTCTTTATTATGCATTTTCGGCCGGTGCGACTTATAGTCCGAAAAATACGGTACAAAGGGAATGAGATATTTTTATTATTTCCAAAAAAAAAAAATGGTGTTATTGTTTACCAATTCAGGAAATACGTCCCTGGACACAGGAGAACTTTGAGGGCAAAAACCAAATTATTTAAATGAGTAGTTGATGGTAGTTTTTGCTTTTGTTTAGTTATTGTGTACAACTGGCTCTATTATTACTGAAATAAATGTGAGCAATGAAACACATTAAGGAACTGGTTTGAATATCGTGTTGATATTATTACACTGCCGTCCTGTTTTTATTAGAGTTTTTCCTGAATATAATTTTGGTTAAAAATTAGAAAACAAATCATTCAATGATCTTTAATATTTTAAAGTAAAAAGTAATAAAGTATCGGTATCATTATTGTTATGGCCAGGCCAGGAATTTCACGGGGGCCATGACGACCATGGCTCTCGTTGCCCCTCTGTTTGGCCGTGTGCCTCTCAAAAAAGGATATACCGTATTTTCCGCACCATAAGGCGCCCTGGGCTATAAGCCGCGCCTTCAATGAACGGCATATTTCAAAACTTTGTCCACCTATAAGCCGCCCCGTGTTATAAGCCGCATCTAACTGCGCTAAAGGAATGTCAAAAAAACAGTCAGATAGGTCAGTCAAACTTTAATAATATATTAAAAAACAGCGTGATGTGGGCGCGCATGGAGTCGTATATCAACATGGACGGAGCTGCGTGAAAAAAGCCACCCGGCCTCTTCGCGTAAACTTACCTTAACCACTCGCTCATCTTTTCTTCATCCATCCCTTCGAGTTAGCTTTTATGATGACGCCGGCTGGAAAGTTCTCTTTTGGCAAGGTCTTCCTTTTGAATATCACCATGGGTGGAAGTTTCTGGTCATTAGCATGGCAAGCTAGAACCACAGTGAAGGATGACTTCTCATTCCCTGTGGTGCGAATATTCACCGTACGTGCTCCCGTTGTATCCACAGTGCGGTTCACAGGAATATCAAAAGTCAGTGGAACCTCGTCCATGTTGATAATGTTCTCTGGCCGGATCTTTTTTTCAGCTATCTTGTTTTTACAATATGCACGGAAAGTAGCCAGCTTTTCTTGAAAGTCTTTAGGCAGTTGCTGTGAAATAGTAGTCTGTGTGCGGATGGAGAGATTGCGTCTTTTCATGAACCGGATCCCTGTCGCTTAGTAGGAGCCATTTTGTGGTCTTTACAGATGTAAACACACAAAGGAAATGAAACGTACGGTAATATCCGCGCGCTTCTTCTTCTTCTACGCGGGCGGGTGGTTGCTTACAGAAGAAGAAGAAGCGCTTCCTGTTCTATGGGGGCGGGTGCTTACCTTGGCGGTTGCTTGCGTAGAAGAAGAAGCACTTCCTCTTCTACGGGGAAAAAGATGGCGGCTGTTTACCGTAGTTGCGAGACCGAAACTTTATGAAAATTAATCTTAATATTAATCCATATATAAAGCGCACCGGGTTATAAGGCGCACTGTCAGCTTTTGAGAAAATTTGTGGTTTTTAGGTGCGCCTTATGGTGCGGGAAATACGGTACACCACAGCCGTAACGCTCTGACGAACGCATCTATTTCACTCTGCGCGATTTTCATGTCGTTGGGGCTTCTTTGACCAGTAATGGGTTTATTTCTGCCTTGTATGAACCGCCGGAGTCCCACACGCAGCACAGTGCCAAACACAAGTTAAATCCAACACACGCATTAGCCTGTACCCCAGATTTCCGCTGGATTCAGAACGGCTGCTGAACGTAACCGCCACGGGACAGCACCGCCATCCACAGTTAAGCAATCCCCACCGCCACTCTGTTGTGGCTCCGTCGGGCAGCGAAATAGCACAGACTTTTACGAGATCTAGCGAATCCGGAATGTTGCAATATAGTGAGCCACAGTTTATTCTGTTCATCCAGAGGAGCAGAAGCAAATAAACTCTGTCCTGCCCTTGATAACTGAATATTTTATTTTGAAAATGAACCGGATAATTGATTTTGGGTTTGTGCATGACTCGCTGTCCAACACAAGCAGATTTAAACTAAATTGAACAGATTTGTTGCGATGTACAGAAAAAAATAGAAGCTTTTTTTTTTAGCGCTAGAACGCAGAACGTCAACAGTATGACGGTGACGTTCCGCATGCGGTGGAAACTGACACATTGACTTGACAGGAGCCGGTTTGTGATCGAGAGAGCCGGCTCCCCATAGAGAGCGATTTACAAAAAATAGTTTTTTAAAGCCGCGTTGATCAACATGAGTAGCTGTGGACAGGGGAGGGGTTACAGACACTCGCATGGAGCACGCACACCAACAGGAGGGAGAGAGATGAGAGCGAGAGGACTTTACCATTTTATATAAGACGAGTGACAGCAGGAAAAAAGAGTACGATTTGGACACATATTAAAGTGTTGACATCGGAAAGGCAGAGTGTACACTTTGTAAATTACTAAATAATATCGAGCAGGCTCTACAAACAACAAACACAGGCATATGCAAACGAATCATCCAACAGTGAGAGAAGTCCAGCAAAGGACTCTGTTAGGTGCCAATGTGTCAACTCCTGCAACTGTTGCTCTAACGTCTGTAGCATCAGCCAGTATATCAATAATATTACGGCCACCTTGTAGACTTGCATCCCAAAGCTTTGTGAGCCAGTTTATGCAAAAGGCTATGACACCATTTTTTTTTTCATTTTTTTAAATAATACCTTCATGTATCCAGTATGTTATGTTAAGTTGATTAATAAAGCCATATAAATATTCTACATATGTTATATTTTATTTTGTTTTACATTAGTTATTAAGGCAGCGGACAGGTACCGACAGGCCAAGCGGTGTGCGGCTTCAGCGGTCGCAGAGGCAAAAACTCGGACATGGGAGGAGTTCGGGGAAGCCATGGAAAACGACTTCCGGACGGCTTCGAAGCAATTCTGGACCACCATCCGCCGCCTCAGGAAGGGGAAGCAGTGCACTATCAACACCGTGTATGGTGAGGATGGTGTTCTGCTGACCTCGACTGCGGATGTTGTGGATCGGTGGAGGGAATACTTCGAAGACCTCCTCAATCCCACCAACACGTCTTCCTATGAGGAAGCAGTGCCTGGGGAGTCTGTGGTGGGCTCTCCTATTTCTGGGGCTGAGGTTGCTGAGGTAGTTAAAAAGCTCCTCGGTGGCAAGGCCCCGGGAGTAGATGAGATCCGCCCGGAGTTCCTTAAGGCTCTGGATGCTGTGGGGCTGTCTTGGTTGACAAGACTCTGCAGCATCGCGTGGACATCGGGGGCGGTACCTCTGGATTGGCAGACCGGGGTGGTGGTTCCTCTCTTTAAGAAGGGGAACCGGAGGGTGTGTTCTAACTATCGTGGGATCACACTCCTCAGCCTTCCCGGTAAGGTCTATTCAGGTGTACTGGAGAGGAGGCTACGCCGGATAGTCGAACCTCGGATTCAGGAGGAACAGTGTGGTTTTCGTCCTGGTCGTGGAACTGTGGACCAGCTCTATACTCTCGGCAGGGTCCTTGAGGGTGCATGGGAGTTTGCCCAACCAGTCTACATGTGTTTTGTGGACTTGGAGAAGGCATTCGACCGTGTCCCTCGGGAAGTCCTGTGGGGAGTGCTCAGAGAGTATGGGGTATCGGACTGTCTGATTGTGGCGGTCCGCTCCCTGTATGCTCAGTGTCAGAGCTTGGTCCGCATTGCCGGCAGTAAGTCGGACACGTTTCCAGTGAGGGTTGGACTCCGCCAAGGCTGCCCTTTGTCACCCATTCTGTTCATAACTTTTATGGACAGAATTTCTAGGCGCAGTCAAGGCGTTGAGGGGATCTGGTTTGGTGGCTGCAGGATTAGGTCTCTGCTTTTTGCAGATGATGTGGTCCTGATGGCTTCATCTGGTCAGGATCTTCAGCTCTCACTGGATCGGTTCGCAGCCGAGTGTGAAGCGACTGGGATGAGAATCAGCACCTCCAAGTCCGAGTCCATGGTTCTCGCCCGGAAAAGGGTGGAGTGCCATCTCCGGGTTGGGGAGGAGATCTTGCTCCAAGTGGAGGAGTTCAAGTACCTCGGAGTCTTGTTCACGAGTGAGGGAAGAGTGAATCGTGAGATCGACAGGCGGATCAGTGCGGCATCTTCAGTAATGCGGACGCTGTATCGATCCGTTGTGGTGAAGAAGGAGCTGAGCCGGAAGGCAAAGCTCTCAATTTACCGGTCGATCTACGTTCCCATCCTCACCTATGGTCATGAGCTTTGGGTTATGACCGAAAGGACAAGATCACGGGTACAAGCGGCCGAAATGAGTTTCCTCCGCCGGGTGGCGGGGCTCTCCCTTAGAGATAGGGTGAGAAGCTCTGTCATCCGGGAGGAGCTCAAAGTAAAGCCGCTGCTCCTCCACATGAAGAGGAACCAGATGAGGTGGTTCGGGCATCTGGTCAGGATGCCACCCGAACGCCTCCTTAGGGAGGTGTTTAGGGCACGTCCGACCGGTAGGAGGCCGCGGGGAAGACCCAGGACACGTTGGGAAGACTATGTCTCCCGGCTGGCCTGGGAACGCCTCGGGGTCCCGCAGGAAGAGCTGGACGAAGTGGCTGGGGAGAGGGAAGTCTGGGCTTCCCTGCTTAGGCTGATGCCCCCGCGACCCGACCTCGGATAAGCGGAAGAAGATGGATGGATGGATGGATTAGTTATTAATTTTACACATAATTTGGTAATAAATGATTGAAATCTGAGAAGCCAAAAGAGACGGAATTTGCTTCACTGACGACAATGTGTGCGTTTTTTGCAGTTTTCTCTATCCCACTCGACCATGCTAGTTTCACGTAAATGAAAACCGCATAGAAAAGGATCCTGGCTGTGCACTAAATAATATAAAGTCCCAACATGTTATCGTCATTTAGGGCAAAATAGATTATTAAGAAATAAACACATCTGTGTCTGTCATTTATGTAATTGAAAGTGATGCATGCTAAAAATGTCATCATCCTTAACATTTAAGCTACTTTTTTTTTTTTACCGTGGACTTAAAATCATTGTTTTATTTGATGGCCTTCCTGCCCTGACATTTGACTTTTGTGCCCTCAAAAGGTTGACGACACCAAAGGCAAAGTGGCCTTGTCCTTAAAATGACGAAATTCCAGGCCTACCGGTAGTTAAGGCCCATACTGACCCTGTAACTCACTACATTGAATCGATACCCAACTTTGTAGTATGACCCACTACTAGTTTACTTCACAAAAACTAGTCCTAGTAAAAACCTGAACAACATGGTGCTCTGTAAACTGTGCACACAGGAAATTGTTTTTCAGTACAGTTCTGCTGCAATACACAAGCACTTAAAAGCGGTATCAGGGGGCGAGTTTCCAAGATGTCAATTGAAGTTACATTTCTCTGAGAAATTTACTTTTGTATCCCAATTCTAACAACATTCATTATAAGTTTCTAGACACAAAAAAATGTTAGTATGCTTTAGGGATGTCCCGATCCGATATTTGGATCGGATCGGCTGCCGATATTTGCCAAAAATTGCGTATCGGCAAGGCATGGGAAAATGCCGATCCAGATCCAGTTTAAAAAAAAAACTCCGGTCCGTGTTTTCTAACGCACCTATTTAAATAATACATTCCACTTTTCTGCTGCTCCGTAAGTTCCGTTCCGCATTTTCCAGCACACCTTCAACACATCCACAATTCTCACGCAGTTGCTTTTAGCTGCTGGCATTACACGACAGGCTTTTCTCACTCTTTCCTGTGTCTCCCTCTCACAGACAGCGAGCGCACCTTCTTACACACGTCACATTCTGTCACGTCATACGTCACATACGTATACGTCCTCTCCCAGCAGAGAGCGAGGTAGCGGCGTGGCTAACGTTAGCTGTGATGCTAGCGCAGCCGCTAAGGTGCGCGCCTGCTCAAGCGTTCTCTGCGCACGGCAAATCTATGCCATGCACAAAATCAAATAAAAAAATAAGCGCATAACAATTTTCGACACACGGACACGACAGAGACAACAGTTTTCGTCATTATTGTTCAAATATTGTGACGTCTGTCGAGACGCTTATCTCCATTCGGTGCCACACGTCCAGACTCCACACCATCAAAATGGCAAAGATTTCCACATCAACACCGTATTAAAAATTAGTGATTTTTTTTTGTTGTGATTTCCTTCTCTGCATGAAAGTTTAAAAGTAGCATATATTAATGCAGTATGAAGAAGAATGTTTTAATGTAGACACATAGAATAATCATACTGCTGTGATTATATGCATCAAGTGTTCATCCAAGGCTAAGGCAAAATATCGAGATATATATTGTGTATCGCAATATGGCCTTAAAATATCGCAATATTAAAAAAAGGCCATATCGCCCAGCCCTAGTTCAATGATGCCATTTCTGTTTGTCATGTATAATTTTGTCTATTTTGTGTTTATCCTTGAATAAACAGGTCAGTTTCTTGTTACCAACCATTGTGTATTATTCAAACTCCCCTAATTCAGCTGGCTAGTTGTTATCAAGAGTACTAAAACCCTTTTCAACATGATTCTGACAACTAAGTAGGCTAAATAACTTTAAACTTTAATACATGCTCGGATAGGCCAGTATCGGTCAGTATCGGTATCGGTCAGTATCGGTATCGGATCGGAAATGCAAAAGCAATATCGGTATCGGATCGGAAGTGCAAAAACCTGGATCGGGACATCCCTAGTATGCTTTTAGGGAACTCATTTGTAAAAACAGTTAGTTGAACCACTACACTAAAAAGCAGTTGGATACAAAAAAAAATAAAAAATTATCGATCAATATATAGTTTTTTATGAAAAAATTGTTTGGTGCAGCCTTCCTGGACACTCTAACCAAAAAGCACATGAGATACCACCACACGGAGTATAATCACTCACTCACCCTTTGAAGACCCCTAGGAAAAGCTGAAAAAAATACAGTTGACTTTAGCCATCTGCCGTGCAAAGAGTCAGTACAAAGAATGCCCAAATTTGGTGTTTGCAGCAGTCGGTCATAATTCCTCAGTTGTTTTTAAATGTAATCCTCTCAAGGTGTGTGATTCCTTATTTAGAAATGTGGGGACTCCTGTGCTAATATTTTCTTGTCCAGTACTGTCTAATTTGCGTCTACAATAAATGTTACGATAGTCTACTACAGGGGTGCTCACACTTTTTCTGCAGGCGAGCTACTTTTCAATTGATCAAGTCGTGGGGATCTACCTCATTCATATATATCATTTATATTTACTTATTTATGAAATATATGTTTTTGTTAACAAGTTAAAGGTGTTTAATGATAATGCAAGCATGTTTAACACATATAGTTAATATTGTTAACAACTGAAAGGTGGTTAAAGATAACACAAGCATGTTTAACACATATAGTTAATATTGTAAACAACTTAAAGGTGGTTAAAGATAATACAAGCATGTTTAACACATATAGTTAATATTGTTAACAAGTTAAAGGTGGTTAAAGATAATACAAGCATGTTTAACACATATAGATTCCTTTCTTTCATGAAGACAAGAATATAAGTTGGTGTATTACCTGATTGTGATGACTTGCATTGATTGGAATCAGACAGTGGTGATGATAACGTCCGCATTTTCGAATGGAGGAGAAAAAAAGTCCTCCTTTCTGTCCAATACCACATGAAAGTGGTTGGTTTTTGGCATCTTATTTGTCCAGCTTCTGTACTCCTTTGTATACACTTTACAAGAAATACATTGTCGGCAAACTCCGTAGCTTGCTAGCTTGTGCACGCCAGCTTTCTTAGACTCTTATTTTGGTAGCGCAGGCAGGATGAAGCAGAGCTTTTATTGTGCAACTGTGCAGTCGGTCTTTGGAGTTTTGACGACAGGTACGGCGCCAGTCTGTTGAAATAAAGTGTTTCTCCACTTCCAGTCGGTAATTTTAATGAGCTGGCAGCAGCCAGCGTCATCTCAGAAGACCCTCGGGTGCCGTGAATGTCAATCAAGTGACGAAAGTGACGTCATAGTGAAGATTTATGATCGCTCATTTTTAGGACTATTTTTTTAATGCCTGGCTGGTGATCGACTGACACACCCTCCGAGATCGACCGGTAGCTCGCGATCGACGTAATGAGCACCCCTGGTCTACTACTACTACTACTACTAGTCTTGCAGGGAAGCGTACATCTACATGGGTTCACTTTTATCTCGACATGACAATAGGATCTCTGTCTCTGTGGACATCCCAGTCTGAACGTAGACTTGTTCATTGTCCGCTTTCATTGAAGGTTTTTAATGACAGGACTGGAGTGTGTTTAATTTATAAAAGGCCTATAGTCCGAGATTGTCTCCATGATGAGTGTTTCACATAGTTGTTAATCACCACCTTTGGGTCCATATGTGACATTGGAACATCTTTAAGTTTGTCCCATAACAACATTATTCTTTTACACATTTCTGAATGTGTAAAAGAGTGCCTGCTATTAGAAAGCATCAAGCCATCAGGATGAAAGCACTAGCTTGTGCAGTATTAGTTTGCCTCAATGTCTGAGTAAAGCACATGCTTAACAATGGGTGTGCAAACCGTCTTGTATCCTGTTCGAAATGTAGCCTTTTTAAATGTCCTTGTTCTGTTCTAGGGCGTATCCCAGACAGCCTGAAGAACTGTGTGAATAAGGAGTATCTGATGGCAGCGTCTCAGTGGCCCAGCATGGAGGCTGCCACCGTTCACCCGGAACTTAATGGAGCAACCTACAGGTGAGAAGGAACGGGCAGGGATCACTTAACAAGCATGGTGCAAGAATTTTAAACGGGGGCTTGCATTAGTAATTTTGCTATCCAATGATATTCTCATACAGAGTTCTACACAGGGCAGTCCTGCAAACTGCAAGCACCCCGATGACATATTGCTAAACTACCGTATTTTTCGGACTATAAGGCGCACTTAAAATCTTTTCAGTTTCTCAAAATTCGACAGTGCGCCTTATAACCTGGTGCGCCTAATGTACGGAATAATTTTTTTTGTGCTTACCGACCTCAAAGCTATTTTATTTGGTACATAGTGAAATGATAAGTGTAACCAGTAAATGGCAGTCACACATAAGTGATGTGTGTCGACTGCAATATGACTCAGGTAAACAACACCAAAATTGTATATGTTCCATTGAAAATACAGAACATTACACACGGCGCTCAAAAATCTACCAAAATGTTTTAGTATGACTTGGGGGTAAGCTATGAAGCCGCACCGCTTGATGGATTGTACTGTGCTTCAACATACGAGTATTATTATGGTGTGTATATAGTCGAACCTCGGATTCAGGAGGAACAGTGTGGTTTTCGTCCTGGTCGTGGAACTGTGGACCAGCTCTATACTCTCGGCAGGGTCCTTGAGGGTGCATGGGAGTTTACCCAACCAGTCTACATGTGCTTTGTGGACTTGGAGAAGGCATTCGACCGTGTCCCTCGGGAGATCCTGTGGGGAGTGCTCAGAGAGTATGGGGTATCGGACTGTCTGATTGTGGCAGTTCGCTCCCTGTATGATCAGTGCCAGAGCTTGGTCCGCATTGCCGGCAGTAAGTCGGACACGTTTCCAGTGAGGGTTGGACTCCGCCAAGGCTGCCCTTTGTCACCCATTCTGTTCATAACTTTTATGGACAGAATTTCTAGGCGCAGTCAAGGCGTTGAGGGGATCCGGTTTGGTGGCTGCAGGATTAGGTCTCTGCTTTTTGCAGATGATGTGGTCCTGATGGCTTCATCTGGCCAGGATCTTCAGCTCTCACTGGATCGGTTCGCAGCCGAGTGTGAAGCGACTGGGATGAGAATCAGCACCTCCAAGTCCGAGTCCATGGTTCTCGCCCGGAAAAGGGTGGAGTGCCATCTCCGGTTGGGGAGGAGACCCTGCCCCAAGTGGAGGAGTTCAAGTACCTCGGAGTCTTGTTCACGAGTGAGGGAAAAGTGGATCGTGAGATCGACAGGCGGATCGGTGCGGCGTCTTCAGTAATGCGGACGCTGTATCGATCCGTTGTGGTGAAGAAGGAGCTGAGCCGGAAGGCAAAGCTCTCAATTTACCGGTCGATCTACGTTCCCATCCTCACCTATGGTCATGAGCTTTGGGTTATGACCGAAAGGACAAGATCATGGGTACAGGCGGCCGAAATGAGTTTCCTCCGCCGGGTGGCGGGGCTCTCCCTTAGAGATAGGTTGAGAAGCTCTGTCATCCGGGGGGAGCTCAAAGTAAAGCCACTGCTCCTCCACATCGAGAGGAGCCAGATGAGGTGGTTCGGGCATCTGGTCAGGATGCCACTCGAACGCCTCCCTCGGGAGGTGTTTAGGGCACGTCCAACCGGTAGGAGGCCACGGGGAAGACCCAGGACACGTTGGGAAGACTATGTCTCCCGGCTGGCCTGGGAACGCCTCGGGATCCCCCGGCAGGAGCTGGACGAAGTGGCTGGGGAGAGGAAAGTCTGGGCTTCCCTGCTTAAGCTGCTGCCCCCGCGACCCGACCTCGGATAAGCGGAAGAAGATGGATGGATGTATATAGTGTAAGACATATTATCTGGCGTTTTTGTTTCGCAATATTATGCAAAAGCAACTTTTCTTACCTTCTGGTACCTGCTGATCTGTATTTAGGATCTGCATAAGTTCTGAAAATGTGCGCGCGTCCACCTTTGTTGTCCGTGTCGACAACGTAGACGGTAAGCTTCTTCTTTTTCTCTATCTTCTTGTTATGGGACATTCATCCTCCGCTGTTGCCATTTCTAATATAAAGTAGTGTAAAGTTCTTACTTATATCTGTCAGTAAACTCGCCATTAAAGTGCTAAAACATACCGGTGTAGTGAGTTTACATTATTCACCCAAGGAACTTTAGTTATTAGAGAGTTCCGGCCGGATGGTTTTTCACGGGACACATTTCCGGCGTTGTTGTTGCACTAGTGAGCCACGGATGAGGAGATGCTGCTCCGTTATTGATTTTAAGTAAAGTCTGAATGTCATTAAAACAGTTAGCTCCATCTTTTGACACTTCTTCCACTCCCGTCCTTGCACGCTACACCGCTACAACAAAGACGACGGAGAAAATACGCTGCCGAAAGTGAGCCATGTAAATAAGACCGCCCACAAAACGGCGCATCCTGTAGCGACTGTCAGAAAGCGGCTTGAAGATGATCTGTAAAACATCATCTATGCAACATTTTGAGTAAAGAACCACCATTACATGTTATGTAGACCACAAGGAAGTCTTTTACATTTAGAACATTTTTTAATAATATGACTCCTTTTAATGCGCCCTATAATCCGGTGTGCCTTTTGTATGAAAATAGAACTGACTAGACTAGACCCGCTGGTGCGCCCTATGGTCCGAAAAATACGGTACATTTGCATCGGTCATTGTCAGTCATCATTATCATCTTTGTATGTATCTAATCTATGTTCCAGATTTCCTCAAAGTCTGATCAATGTTGCCGCAGCAGGGGGTCTCCCGGGAGCCGGCTCAGGGGTTGAAAGCCTGGTTTCGGCAAACCTGGCTCACGGCATCGCCCCGGTCTCTCACCCACCACACGCCCCCTCCCCGGGGCAGCCAACTAAGGCCGAAGCCGACAGAGACATCCCCTCCGACCAATAGCCTTTCTCCCCCGACCACCACCACACACACCAGCCCTAACCCCTCCCCTTGCTGCCGCCAGCACATTCCTGTCACCTCTGGAAAAACCGGGCTCCACACCCATGCTCCCTGCATCACTCCCCCCACTGTACCAATACGCCCTGATGCGGATCCACATGGTCTCATGTGACCAGCTCAGGACACACCCAGTCACATCCATCCTCATTTCATCCTCCCCACCCGCCTCTCACACCCCAACGTCAGCAATAACTTTGTTCTCAAGGATTCGATGATCGGAGTGGTGTTTTTTCCATAGTTGGCTGTTGTTTCAATGGAAAGTTGATCAGTCGTGACTCTAGGTGTTAATGTTTGTAAAGAAAAAGAAAAAACATTTTTGACATCAAGATTTTCCAGTTGGTTGCATCCTCTGACTGACCAGTAGAGGTGCTCAGGCAGAAAGTCGCCCTTTTGTCCACGAAAGCCTCTTGTTACTGCTTTCTTCTTGTCTTTCCCCCCATCCGACATCTACATCCAATCACGAAATGCCTCACCTAGAGCCCAGTTTGGCCCTCAGCGCTTTGAACTCTTCAGCTCGTTATTCGTTACTCCCAGCTTCAGTAATCAGTGATTGAATCCTCCGTCGCTACTTGTCCATAGACCCGCCTCGCTTATGGGCATGAATTTCTGTCTCATGCCTAAAGCTACAGAGCCAACAGGCAATGGCACAGCGTGGCCAGCAGAGGGCGCCGCCTCACTGCTCAATTTCAGCCCAATAGAACAACTGTAGTTGAGTGCACCCCAAAAGCGATCAAACCAGGCAGACCATCCCCACTCCCACTCTCTCACTGCCATGCCCCCCTCCCTCCCTCCCTCCACCCACCCACACACACATGCTCATCAACCCGGTATGCATTCTTCCTTTAAACGTGAGGCGACAGTAGAGTTTAGATCCTCAGTAAGAGTCAGGGGGGACGTTATTCTTGCATGCTGGCTTTGTTAACAACAGTGGTGTCTGTGTGCGAGTGTGTGTGTGTGTGAATGTGTGTTTGCAGGTGTGTGTCTGTGTGTCCTTTCACCCTGTTTATAACCAGCGGATTTTTTCCCAAAGGAATAGTCCCTCGGAGTAACTCTTGAACGCTGTCCCTCCGGTGTCAATGAAACACCTTTCTAGTACCTCAGTAACAGATATTGAATGTACCGTGCATACCCTTTTATTTTTTGTACAGATTTTCTAGATTCTTTTTACTGTTCTTTACCAGAAGGGTTGTGATATTGTAGCAGTAATAAGATTTAAACAAAAACAAACAAAAAAAAAACACCTCCCCCATCATGAAATAAACGGACAAATAGGTTGTCTCTCCATAAGTTACTAAATACTCAGGCTTCGAAACCAATGCTTGTCTTTATGCCTTCACCCTGCCTCCTTTCATCCTCCGTCTTACTGGCTAAAGATAATTGGGGAATAATGAAAGGTGGTTCTTGCGCTCTGCTCTTTGACTAGAACATTTATAAAGGAGGCTTTTTTTGTTGTTTTGTTTTTGAGCCCCTTTTATCATTGCCCTGCTGCTCTGTTTGTAGTGCATGTGCGATTTGTTTTAAACACAAATAACCTTACAAATTAGTGGCTGCTTTTTCCCTCTGCTGAGTGCTTATTTTTTTATTTTATTTTTAGACCCAGTTGACATTTATGTTGTGGTCAGTTTCCAGTAATGTGCAGTTTTGCCCTTCATCCCCTGCAATCCCACCCCTTCAGAGTCTAACAGTGACTTGGAGCATGTGATGCTTGGCTCCTCTTGTCATGTGATGAGTATATATTTTTAAGAATAACCCTTCGCCCTCCCGTTCCTCCTGCTTTCTCTCGCTTTCCTATAGTTCCGTTAATGAGTAATCTTCAATTTTTTGCTGTTGATGATGATTATATATATTTTTTCATTTCAGCCGTGCACTGTCATGTATACCAGTTAGTTTTAATGTAGATGTGGATTTTTTTTTTTTTTATGGATATATGCTGTCTGTGTTCTACATGTTGTACTAAAAGTATAGATAAGAGATCACCCCCCCCCCCCCCCCCCCCCCCCCCCCCCCCCGGCCCCCGGCCCACTTCCTCCGCTTTCGTCAGACCCCCCCCAGGCCTTACTTACTGTCCTCCCCCTGTAGCCGTTGTAGAAAGTCGCCAACGAACCACTCACTGCCTTAACACAGTTGACCACAGCAGGTGACCAGTAGAAACCGACTAGCCAAAAAACACAAGAAAACTCCACACTCCTACAGCAGGCTGAATTCTATAAGTGAAAAGTAATATAATCAGTCGTTAAGAGGATAGAAAGGTGATGTCATGGGAAAAAAGTTGTCATATGAGGGGGGAAAAAAGTACTTTTTTGAGAAGATGACCCTCGTTGTTAAAACACCTAGAATAATATCGCAACCTAACCGAACACAAATTTTACTCGCATAGTATTTCAACTTTATTCTCAGTACCATTTTCTTTCCTTTTTGCGACCCAGCTCTGAATATTCCTTCATAGAACATCACCTTCGGTGTCAACAGTTTTTATTTTTGGATCCAACCTAAAACACGCCATTTTCGCCCTGTTAAGTCGGGCCAGCCAGTGTTTGTTCACATGCTAAGAAGATAAGCACAGTGTTTGTGTGAGCGTGTGTGTGTGTGGTCACAAAGCTCCAGCTGATATTTCACTCTTGGGTGTGAAAAAAATGCACCTCCCAACACCGCCACCCCTCCTGCTACTACTTCTTCTACTACCGGGGGCTTACGAAGGGTCTTTCAGTCTGCTGACAGAGCCCCCAAAGGGCTGGAGTGGGGGGTTGGGTATCACCGCCGATACTGGTGTCATCTGTCAAAACGAAAAAAAGAGAATTGGTCACTTTTTCTCTCTCAGGGTTCAAATGCACACACATATCCTTTAGCAGTTTGTCCTCCCTCCGAATGTGTTTTTAGAAGTCGCTAACCTCTTCTCTGGTTCCACAACTTTTGCATCTCTCTTGATTTCCCTTTGGCACTGACGTCTAACCATCTTAACAAACAAGGAGTGAATGAATGAATGTGTGTAAGTGTGACTCCGTGTGTGTGTGTGATAAGATTGGGAAATGTATTTTTACAACATGTTTTTCCCCTTTTCCCTCTCACCCTCATTTGTGAACCAATTTTCACCAGACTGCAAAAACAACAACAAAAAACACAAAAAAGGAAAAAAAAACTCCATCTCTGTAACTAGGCTCTTAAGCTTTATTTTTTGTTTTGTTTACTTTTTTTATTAGAAACAATCATGTTTGTGATGGTAACTTCCAATGGTAAACTCCACACCATATTTTAATAAAATCTTAAAAATTAAACCCTTTTGTTTACATGTTTAACTTCCTAAATGCTCCATTAGACCCTGTTGTGTACACAAGCTTTATACCTCATTACATCCAAACAGTCTGAGACTGATTGCTGCTGTGCAATCCCACCGTGCCGCTTTAGGACCTGGATTTCAGTTTACAGAGCTTTCGCCTTAAACAAAATTGTTTACCGCGGTTTGTCGGTTCTTTTATAGAGCGTCAGGGGGAACCGCAGTGCCAAGGCGCTTGGGGTGCACACGGGAAAGGGGCTTTTGTGTGCGCCCGCAGGCGAGGAGTGAGTGGGGGGGATTATCGGGCCTAAAATTGCTAACACATGCACGTAACTCTGGGCCTGCTTTTAAAATGACGGTGGACTAAAAGCAGTCACATGAGGAACCTGTTGACACCCAAAGTAGTATCAGATTTATTTGTTTCAGACAAGTTACAACATATCTGAAGAGTAATGAAAAAATTATTTATTAGGCTGTAATCACACATGTTATACCATAAACCAGGGGCCATATCGCATTTATGTTCTAACAGTGAATGATATTATTACACATTTGCCTATGCATTTGATGATTTGTTTTTTTATGTACAATGTAGAAAAAAATGGTAGATTTTACAGTAAAATACTTGACAAGTCAGTCGCAAAAATTTTACCGTAAAATGTAGTTTTTTTCAGCATGTTACCGTAAAAGGAAAAAACAGTACCACTGTTTTTCATGGTACAAAACTGTCAGTTCAGTTGATAGAATTTTACGGTAAAACTTCTTTTTTTTTTACTGTAAATATAAAACCCTTTTTACAGTAACATTCTGGCAACTTAGCTGCCAGTTTTGTACCGTGAAAAACAGTGGTACTGTTTTTTTTCAGCATTCAGCACTGTAAATGGAGAATAAAAGTACCAGTTGATAGAATTTTACTGTAAAATGTACAGTTTTTTTTTTACTGTAAATATGAAACTGCATTTTTACAGTAAAATTTGTCAACTTAGCTGGCAGTTTTGTACCGTGAAAAACAGTGGTATTGTTTTTTCCGTAAAATGTAGTTTTTTCCAGCATGTTACTGTTAATGAAAAAAAAACTGCCACTGTTTTTCACGGTACAAAATGGGCAGCTCAGTTTATTGGATTTTACTGAAAAATGTACAGTGTTTTTTTACTGTAAATATAAAACTGCCTTTTTACAGTGACATTCTGGCAACTTAGCTGCCAGTTTTGTACCGTGAAAAACAGTGGTACTGTTTTTTTTCAGCATAAATGGAGAATAAAAGTACCACTGTTTTTCACGGTACAAAAATGGCAGCGCAGTTGATAGAATTTACTGTAAAATTTACAGTGTTTTTTTACTGTAAGTATAAAACTGCATTTTTACAGTAAAATTCTGGCAACTTAGCTGCCGGATTTTACCGTAAAAACGACAACTGGAGCTTTTACTGTGTACTATTGTGAATAGCAAAACAGTACCACTGTTTGTTTTTTTTACAGTAAAAAAAACTGACCACTCATTTGCCAGAATTTTATGGTAAAAAAAAAAACACTGGTACTGTTTTTTCCGTAAAATGTTTTTTTTTCAGCATGTTACTGTAAATGGAAAAAACGGTACCACTGTTTTTCACAGTACAAAACTGGCAGCTCAGTTCATAGAATTTTACTGTAAAAGTTACAGGTTTTTTAACTGTAAATATGAAACTGCATTTTTACAGTAAAATTTGTCAACTTAGCTGCCAGTTTTGTACCGTGAAAAACAGTGGTATTGTTTTTTCTGTAAAATTTAGTTTTTTCCAGCATGTTACTGTTAATGAAAAAAAAACTGCCACTGTTTTTCACGGTACAAAATGGGCAGCTCAGTTTATTGGATTTTACTGAAAAATGTACAGTGTTTTTTTACTGTAAATATAAAACTGCCTTTTTACAGTAACATTCTGGCAACTTAGCTGCCAGTTTTGTACCGTGAAAAACAGTGGTACTGTTTTTTTTCAGCATGTTACTGTAAATGGAGAATAAAAGTACCACTGTTTTTCACGGTACAAAAATGGCAGCGCAGTTGATAGAATTTACTGTAAAATTTACAGTGTTTTTTTTACTGTAAGTATAAAACTGCATTTTTACAGTAAAATTCTGGCAACTTAGCTGCCGGATTTTACCGTAAAAACGACAACTGGAGCTTTTACTGTGTACTATTGTGAATAGCAAAACAGTATCACCGTTTTTACAGTAAAAAACTGGCAGCTCAGTTGCCAACGTTTTATGGCCACATAACACGGGTACTGTTTTTTCTGTAAAAAAATTTTTTCAGCATGTTACTGTAAATGGAAAAAACGGTACCACTGTTTTTCACGGTACAAAACTGGCAACTCAGTTAATTGAATTTTACTGTAAAATTAATTTATTTTTTTTACTGTAGATATAAAACTGCATTTTTACAGTAAAATTCTGGCAACTTAGCTGCCAGTTTTGTACCGTGAAAAACAGTGGTATGTTTTTTTCCGTAAATATGTGAATAGCAAAACAGTACCACTGTTGTTGTTTTTTTACAGTAAAAAAAACTGACAGCTCATTTGCCAGAATTTTATGGTAAAAAAAACAAACACTGGTACTGTTTTTTCCGTAAAATGTTTTTTTTTCAGCATGTTACTGTAAATGGAAAAAGCGGTACCACTGTTTTTCACAGTACAAAACTGGCAGCTCAGTTCATAGAATTTTACTGTAAAAGTTACAGGTTTTTTAACTGTAAATATGAAACTGCATTTTTACAGTAAAATTTGTCAACTTACGGTAGCTGCCAGTTTTGTACCGTGAAAAACAGTGGTACTGTTTTTTTTCAGCATGTTACTGTAAATGGAGAATAAAAGTACCACTGTTTTTCACGGTACAAAAATGGCAGCGCAGTTGATAGAATTTACTGTAAAATTTACAGTGTTTTTTTTACTGTAAGTATAAAACTGCATTTTTACAGTAAAATTCTGGCAACTTAGCTGCCGGATTTTACCGTAAAAACGACAACTGGAGCTTTTACTGTGTACTATTGTGAATAGCAAAACAGTACCGCTGTTTTGTTTTTTTTACAGTAAAAAAAACTGACAGCTCATTTGCCAGAATTTTATGGTAAAAAAAACAAACACTGGTACTGTTTTTTCCGTAAAATGTTTTTTTTTCAGCATGTTACTGTAAATGGAAAAAACGGTACCACTGTTTTTCACAGTACAAAACTGGCAGCTCAGTTCATAGAATTTTACTGGAAAAGTTACAGGTTTTTTAACTGTAAATATGAAACTGCATTTTTACAGTAAAATTTGTCAACTTAGCTGCCAGTTTTGTACCGTGAAAAACAGTGGTATTGTTTTTTCTGTAAAATTGAGTTTTTTTCCAGCATGTTACTGTTAATGAAAAAAAAACTTCCACTGTTTTTCACGGTACAAAACGGGCAGCTCAGTTTATTGGATTTTACTGAAAAATGTACAGTGTTTTTTTACTGTAAATATAAAACTGCATTTTTACAGTAAAATTTTGGCAATTTAGCTGCCGGATTTTACTGTAAAAACGACAACTGTAGATTTTACCGTGTACTATTGTGAATAGCAAAACAGTATCACCGTTTTTACAGTAAAAAACTGGCAGCTCAGTTGCCAACGTTTTATGGCCACATAACACGGGTACTGTTTTTTCTGTAAAAAAAAATTTTCAGCATGTTACTGTAAATGGAAAAAACGGTACCACTGTTTTTCACGGTACAAAACTGGCAACTCAGTTAATTGAATTTTACTGTAAAATTAAATTATTTTTTTTACTGTAGATATAAAACTGCATTTTTACAGTAACATTCTGGCAACTTAGCTGCCAGTTTTGGACCGTGAAAAACAGTGGTATTGTTTTTTCCGTAGAATTTAGTTTTTTTCAGAATATTACTGTAAATGGAAAAAAAAACAGTACCACTGTTTTTCACGGTACAAAACGGGCTTCTCAGTTTATTGGATTTTACTGAAAAATGTACAGTTTTATACTGTAAATATAAAACTACATTTTTACAGTAAAATTCTGGAAACTTAGCTGCCAGGTTTGTACCGTGAAAAACAGTGGTATGTTTTTTTCACGTAAAATGTCGGGTTTTTTCAGCATGTTACTGTAAATGGAAAAAAAACAGTACCACTGTTTTTCACGGTACAAAACGGGTAGCTCAGTTTATTGGATTTTACTGAAAAATGTGCAGTGTTTTTTTACTGTAAATATAAAACTGCATTTTTACAGTAAAATTCTGGCAACCTAGCTGCCGGATTTTACCGTAAAAACGACAACTATAGATTTTACGGTGTACTATTGTGAATAGCAAAACAGTACCACGGTTTTTGTTTTTTTACAGTAAAAAACTGGCAGCTCATTTGCCAGCATTTTATGGTCAAAAAACACTGGTATTGTTTTTTAATGTACAGTAAAATGCTGTAAAATCACAGAAAATGTCAGTCGCTGTAAAATCGCTTTAATAAAATTTGACAATTTGATGAATTTGACTTATTTGAAATCATAAGTCAAGCAGATGAATAGTATTTATTTTGAGTTGAACAAAAACATTGTTTGAATGTATGATCATATAATGTTGAAAAAATATGCGATTGCATTGAGTACATGTATTTATTTCTGTCAAAATGGAAAAAACTACGACATTTAGTAAGAAAATATAAAGTACTTTAATGACGCATATTTCCAGGCTTTCAAGGGACAAATAAAATTATATGGCGGGCCAAATCTGGCCCCCGGGCTTTGAGCTTGACACCTGTGCCATAAACCCTAAAGACAATATAGTGGGGCACGTGCACGGGTGTTGCTGTAATTTGCACGCCAGGCCAGTAGTTGGCGATGTCACATACAGTGGCACTAATCTCTTGTATCTCGCTAAATAGTCAATCTTCTCCGGTAGTGAAAGACTTGGTAAGTAACGTTAGGAGTCGGAGGGGATCTCCCTCATTCTTATTTATTTATGAAAGAGACATTTTTGTTTACAAGTTAAAGGTGTTTAATGATAATACAAGCATGTTTGACACAAATAGATTAATTTCTTTCATGAAGACGAGAATATAAGTTGGTGTATTACTTGATCGTGATGACTTGCGTTGATTGTAATCAGACAGTAGTGATGATAACGTCCAAGTTTTCAAACGGAGGAGAAAAAAAGTCCTCCTTTCTGTCCAATACCACATGAAAGTGGTTGGTTTTTGGCATCTTATTTGTCCAGCTTCCATACTCGTTTTTATACACTTTACACAAAATACATTGGCGGCAAACTCCGTAGCTTGCTAGCTTGTGCGCGCTAGCTAGTTAGCTGAGACTCTTATTTTGTTAGCGCAGGCAGGATGAAGCAGCACTTGTATTGTGAAGACAGGAACTGTGCGGTCGGTCTTTAGGCTTTTGACAGCATTAGTCTGGCATTCCCGTCGGTCAGTTTGTGTTCTTAATAATGAGCTGGCAGCAGCCAGCGTCATCTCACGAGACCCTCGGGTGCCGCCAATGTCAAACAAGTGACATCATAGTGAAGATTGATGATCGCAATTTTTAGGTCTATTTTTTTAATGACTGGCTGGCGCTCGACTGACACACCACACCCTCCACGATCGACCGGTAGCTCGCAATCGACGTTATATACCGGGGGTGTCAAACTCAAATACAGAGTGGGCCAAAATGTAAAAGTGAACAAAGCCGCGGGCCAAGGTTGAACAAATGAACCTTTTAATAGGGACCCAAACTAGTTTTGAACAAGCAAGGCTTGTATAACTTTATAGTGACATGCAAAATCCAGTTTCAAATAATAATAATTAAAAAATATCAATGGCATATCAAATACAATTTAAATAAAAATTGAATGCCTCTTTTCTATTTGCAGCCTTCTGAGGTAAATATCAACATTAACTTTTTCCACAGGCTAATAAAATAATGAATAAAGCAACCATTCAGGACTTTAAACTGCTCAGTTTGCAACACACTGATCTAATCTGATGTGCCCAAGCCAGATACCTGACATCTTTTCTTGGATGCTAGTTCATTAATGTTGGGGCTCAGGCTTTGAGCTGAGGCAACCTTCATTATCCAACGAAGGTGTTCATCAGTCATTATATCTCGTAGTCCACAGTCTTGCCTTACAGGCACTGCTTTTAACGTCCTCTACGAGCTGTCGTCACGTCCGCTTTTCATCCATTCTAACAACGTGCCGGCCCAGTCACAAGATATGAGCGGCTTCTGTACGCACACACACGTGAATGCAACGCATACGTGATCAACAGCGATACAGGTTACACTGAGGGTGGCTGTATAAGCAACTTTAACATTGTTAGAAATGTACGCCACACTGTGAACCCACACCAAACAAGAATGACAAACGCATTTTGGGAGAACATCCGCACCGTAACACAACATAAACACAACAGAACAAATACCCAGAATCATTTGCAGCACTAACTCTTCCAAGACGCTACAAAATACCCCCCCACACACACACACACATACACACACCTTGTAGCGTCCCGGAAGAGTTAGTGCTGCAAAGGGTTCTGGGTATTTGTCCTGTTGTTACGGTGCGGATGTTCTCCCGAAATGTGTTTGTCATTCTTGTTTGGTGTGGGTTCACAGTGTGGCGTATATTTGTAACAGTGTTAAAGTTTTTTTATACGGGCACCCTCAGTGTGACCTGTTTCGCTGAAAATCAAGTATGCGTTGCATTCACTTGTGTGTGCGTGTCAAAGCCGCACACATTATATGACTGGGCCAGCACTCGTTGGACTGGACAAAAAGGGGACGTTCCGATTTTCGGGAGGGTCACTGAAATTTGGAGTCTCCCGGGAGGTTTGGCAAGTATGAGGATTAGCGGTGAATGCGGTGTTACCACTGCTGTATATAATCGGCGGGCCAGCTCTAGTGTTAATTTGATATCGCCTCAAGGGCCAAGTGAAATTACACGGCGGGCCAGATTTGACACCCATGTTATAGACTCAAAGTTTTCTAGAGCGTCATTACTATTAACTGACTTACTTTCGCTTTTCGTGTCAATCGTTTTCAGCGTTTGATTGATTGATTGAGACTTTTATTAGTAGATTGCACAGTACAGTACATATTCCGTACAATTGACCACTAAATGGTAACACCCCATTAAGTTTTTCAACTTGTTTATGTCCACGTTAATCAATTCCTGATAAATGAATTGATTAACGTTCAAGCCGTAAATCGTCATTTTCTACAAAATGGCTACTAAAACAATGGAACTTAAAAAAAAAAATCAGTCTTTTTTTTTTAGTCCACGTTTTTGTTCTAAATTCTGAAACTGCTGTTTTTTGGCCTCTAGGTTAATGTTTACTGCCCTATATTTTGTACCTGTTGTCATATTTTGAACAATTGTAAACTAAACAACCTCACAGTATCACATACTTGCCAACCTCGAGACCTCCGATTTCGGGAGGTGGGGGGTGGGGGCGTGGTCGGGGCGGGGCGGGGCGTGGTTGGGGGCGTGGTTAAGAGGGGAGGAGTATATTGACAGCTAGAATTCACCAAGTCAAGTATTTCAAACATATATACAGGTAAAAGCCAGTAAATTAGAATATTTTGAAAAACTTGATTTATTTCAGTAATTGCATTCAAAAGGTGTAACTTGTACATTATATTTATTCATTGCACACAGACTGATGCATTCAAATGTTTATTTCATTTAATTTTGATGATTTGAAGTGGCAACAAATGAAAATCCAAAATTCCGTGTGTCACAAAATTAGAATATTACTTAAGGCTAATACAAAAAAGGGATTTTTAGAAATGTTGGCCAACTGAAAAGTATGAAAATGAAAAATATGAGCATGTACAATACTCAATACTTGGTTGGAGCTCCTTTTGCCTCAATTACTGCGTTAATGCGGCGTGGCATGGAGTCGATGAGTTTCTGGCACTGCTCAGGTGTTATGAGAGCCCAGGTTGCTCTGATAGTGGCCTTCAACTCTTCTGCGTTTTTGGGTCTGGCATTCTGCATCTTCCTTTTCACAATACCCCACAGATTTTCTATGGGGCTAAGGTCAGGGGAGTTGGCGGGCCAATTTAGAACAGAAATACCATGGTCCGTAAACCAGGCACGGGTAGATTTTGCGCTGTGTGCAGGCGCCAAGTCCTGTTGGAACTTGAAATCTCCATCTCCATAGAGCAGGTCAGCAGCAGGAAACATGAAGTGCTCTAAAACTTGCTGGTAGACGGCTGCGTTGACCCTGGATCTCAGGAAACAGAGTGGACCGACACCAGCAGATGACATGGCACCCCAAACCATCACCCAACCATGCAAATTTTGCATTTCCTTTGGAAATCGAGGTCCCAGAGTCTGGAGGAAGACAGGAGAGGCACAGGATCCACGTTGCCTGAAGTCTAGTGTAAAGTTTCCACCATCAGTGATGGTTTGGGGTGCCATGTCATCTGCTGGTGTCGGTCCACTCTGTTTCCTGAGATCCAGGGTCAACGCAGCCGTCTACCAGCAAGTTTTAGAGCACTTCATGCTTCCTGCTGCTGACCTGCTCTATGGAGATGGAGATTTCAAGTTCCAACAGGACTTGGCGCCTGCACACAGCGCAAAATCTACCCGTGCCTGGTTTACGGACCATGGTATTTCTGTTCTAAATTGGCCCGCCAACTCCCCTGACCTTAGCCCCATAGAAAATCTGTGGGGTATTGTGAAAAGGAAGATGCAGAATGCCAGACCCAAAAACGCAGAAGAGTTGAAGGCCACTATCAGAGCAACCTGGGCTCTCATAACACCTGAGCAGTGCCAGAAACTCATCGACTCCGTGCCACGCCGCATTAACGCAGTAATTGAGGCAAAAGGAGCTCCAACCAAGTATTGAGTATTGTACATGCTCATATTTTTCATTTTCATACTTTTCAGTTGGCCAACATTTCTAAAAATCCCTTTTTTGTATTAGCCTTAAGTAATATTCTAATTTTGTGACACACGGAATTTTGGATTTTCATTTGTTGCCACTTCAAATCATCAAAATTAAATGAAATAAACATTTGAATGCATCAGTCTGTGTGCAATGAATAAATATAATGTACAAGTTACACCTTTTGAATGCAATTACTGAAATAAATCAAGTTTTTCAAAATATTCTAATTTACTGGCTTTTACCTGTGTGTGTGTGTGTGTGTGTGTGTGTGTGTGTGTGTGTGTGTGTGTGTGTGTGTGTGTGTGTGTGTGTGTGTGTGTGTGTGTGTGTGTGTGTGTGTGTGTGTGTGTGTGTGTGTGTGTGTGTGTGTGTGTGTGTGTGTGTGTGTGTGTGTGTGTGTGTGTGTGTGTGTGTGTGTGTGTGTATATATATATATAGATATAGATATCTACATCCTGAAAATGTGCAAACAAACTGTGTTTAGATAATTGATACCTCAAACTTGCATAAATAAATATTAAGGAATATAACATAACTTGGCTTCTGAGAGTTTCAAAATGTAATGAATAAAATGCTAAAGTTGTTGATAAACAAGCAATTATTTTAATAATTAAATATGGTCATTTTAAATGAATTATTATGATCATTTAAAATCAATTATTTCAAATATGTTTATTTTAATGTATAATTATATGGCTGGATGTAATAAGGAGTCACGAAAAAATACAAATAAAAATACAATTAATTTTGATGTTTTTAGCAAAATATAGTACAAATTTATTTTAATTTATTTTATTTTTTTAAATTAATAAATATATTTATTTTTAGGTAAAATAAACATAATACTACAATTTATCTCTAGTCTGGATGATTTAGTTCTTGTCACCCTGTTGTCCTCCCGTCATGAAAAAAGGCTGTCCTCACTCAGGTCCGCATGGAGCTGGAGGGGGCGTGGCTTCCAGCTCCGGCTGAAAATCGGGAGATTTTCGGGAGAATATTTGTCCCGGGAGGTTTTCGGGAGTCTCCCGGAAAATTCGGGAGGGTTGGCAAGTATGCAGTATCATCACAACACCCATATAAGTTTCATTTTTCTTGCATTTAATAATTTGAAATGAATAGCTTTTATTAGTTACAAATGCTGTTAATTATTGAATTGTCCCTTACAGTGGACAAGCAAATATATTTACAACACACGATTTAAAATTGTATTTCTAAAATGTTCCCTAGTTTTAAGAGTTATGTACTTTATTTTTAGTCATTGACTAATCTTAATTTTAGCGCGAATAATTATGTTTTGTTAAAATTGATCAAATAACTTCAAATAAGATGTTTTGGTTTCCTCCCCCACCCCGGAAAATGTAGTTTGAATCTCGAGGATGCTTCATTCAAGGATTGTAAACTGAAAAATGCTTGTTTTCAGAAAAAAATATTCTATATAAACATTTTCTTTCTTCAAAATTTCTAGACATAAAAATCTTAATTTATGTCCATTCACCGAGTTAATTTCGCTATTACTTTTCCTAAAATCCAGTCTGTTACATTTTGACAGCTCTATTTTTAGTGTAATGTTGAAAACAAATTACAGTCTCTTGACTACAACACTTAACTGTTTTCACCATCTCATATGGAAAAGTAATAGTAGTCCTCAGTCATCACGTCCACCACAGACTCTGGAAAAATGTGTTTTCAGTCTCTTTCAATGACTCTTACCAAAACCACCTCAAACTATTGACACTTGTGCTAAAACCCCCAGAATTTCTTCCTTATCATCATGCCCAAACAATATAATTCATCACTGGAAAGCCCGTGATGTGCTTTTTACATCACAACAGATTGTGTTTTTGTACGTTGTTTTTGCCTTTTGAAATATGACTGGGAACGGAATTTCTTTGTTGGTGTGATGATATCTGGGCTTCGTGTTTACTGCCCAATTTTGCATCATGGATTTTTCAAATAGACACACCTGGAATACAGGTAAAAGCCAGTAAATTAGAATATTTTGAAAAACTTGATTTATTTCAGTAATTGCATTCAAAAGGTGTAACTTGTACATTATATTTATTCATTGCACACAGACTTGAAATCTCCATCTCCATAGAGCAGGTCAGCAGCAGGAAGCATGAAGTGCTCTAAAACTTGCTGGTAGACGGCTGCGTTGACCCTGGATCTCAGGAAACAGAGTGGACCGACACCAGCAGATGACATGGCACCCCAAACCATGGTTTGGGTTGGTTTGGTTTGCATTTCCTTTGGAAATCGAGGTCCCAGAGTCTGGAGGAAGACAGGAGAGGCACAGGATCCATGTTGCCTGAAGTCTAGTGTAAAGTTTCCACCATCAGTGATGGTTTGGGGTGCCATGTCATCTGCTGGTGTCAGTCCACTCTGTTTCCTGAGATCCAGGGTCAACGCAGCCGTCTACCAGCAAGTTTTAGAGCACTTCATGCTTCCTGCTGCTGACCTGCTCTATGGAGATGGAGATTTCAAGTTCCAACAGGACTTGGCGCCTGCACACAGCGCAAAATCTACCCGTGCCTGGTTTACGGACCATGGTATTTCTGTTCTAAATTGGCCCGCCAACTCCCCTGACCTTAGCCCCATAGAAAATCTGTGGGGTATTGTGAAAAGGAAGATGCAGAATGCCAGACCCAAAAACGCAGAAGAGTTGAAGGCCACTATCAGAGCAACCTGGGCTCTCATAACAGCTGAGCAGTGCCAGAAACTCATCGACTCCATGCCACGCAAAAGGAGCTCCAACCAAGTATTGAGTATTGTACATGCTCATATTTTTCATTTTCATACTTTTCAGTTGGCCAACATTTCTAAAAATCCCTTTTTTGTATTAGCCTTAAGTAATATTCTAATTTTGTGACACACGGAATTTTGGATTTTCATTTGTTGCCACTTCAAATCATCAAAATTAAATGAAATAAACATTTGAATGCATCAGTCTGTGTGCAATGAATAAATATAATGTACAAGTTACACCTTTTGAATGCAATTACTGAAATAAATCAAGTTTTTCAAAATATTCTAATTTACTGGCTTTTACCTGTATACCCGTATAGTCCCAGTGTATACACTCTAACCAGGTCATGTTTATTTAACTTTGTTTACTTTTGTATAGTACAGCCTCACCGGTACACTAAAATGTGTTGACGTTTAAACACATAGAATAGGAAATAATGGAAATATAATACAGTAATCAGTTACAGGTGAAACTATCATTACAACAAAGGATGTTGAGTTTCATGAAGAAGAATTTATTATTATTGTCCATTCTTTAAAGGGGAACATTATCACAATTTCAGAATGGTTAAAACCATTAAAAATCAGTTCCCAGTGGCTTATTATATTTTTCGAAGTTTTTTTCAAAATTTTACCCATCACGCAATATCCCTAAAAAAAGCTTCAAAGTGCCTGATTTTAACCATCGTTATATACACCCGTCCATTTTCCTGTGACGTCACATAGTGATGCCAACACAAACAAACATGGCGGAAAGAACAGCAAGCTATAGCGACATTAGCTCGGATTCAGACTCGGATTTCAGCGGCTTAAGCGATTCAACAGATTACGCATGTATTGAAACGGATGGTTGTAGTGTGGAGGCAGGTAGCGAAAACCAAATTGAAGAAGAAACTGAAGCTATTGAGCCATATCGCTTTGAACCGTATGCAAGCGAAACCCACGAAAACGACACGACAGCCAGCGACACGGGAGAAAGCGAGGACGAATTGGGCGATCGCCTTCTAACCAACGATTGGTATGTGTTTGTTTGGCATTAAAGGAAACTAACAACTATGAACTAGGTTTACAGCATATGAAATACATTTGGCAACAACATGCACTTTGAGAGTGCAGACAGCCCAGTTTTCATCAATTAATATATTCTGTAGACATACCCTCATCCGCGCTCCTTTCCTGAAAGCTGATCTGTCCAGTTTTGGAGTTGATGTCAGCAGGCTAGGGTCGATAGGGGGTTTAGCTCGCTCGTCTGCGGGAACAAACTGCTGCCATTGCTTGCCGTGCTACCGAGGCCCTTTGTCCCTGAATTGCTCACACACTCCGGCAGATTTCTTTGACTTTATGGTTGGAAATGCATCTGCTTTGAGTGTCGCAGGATATCCACACATTCTTGCCATCTCTGTCGTAGCATAGCTTTCGTCGGTAAAGTGTGCGGAACAAACATCCAATTTCTTGCCACTTTGGCATCTTTGGGCCACTGGTGCAACTTGAATCCGTCCCTGTTGGTGTTGTTACACCCTCCGACAACACACCGACGAGGCATGATGTCTCCAAGGTACGGAAAACAGTCGAAAAAACGGAAAATAACAGAGCTGATTTGACTCGGTGTTTGAGAAAATGGCGGATTGCTTCCTGATGTGACGTCATCGCTCCGAGAGCGAATATTAGAAAGGCGTTTAATTCGCCAAAATTCACCCGTTTAGAGTTTGGAAATCGGTTAAAAAAATATATGGTCTTTTTTCTGCAACATCAAGGTATATATTGACGCTTACATAGGTCTGGTGATAATGTTCCCCTTTAACATGTACAAGACACATAAGAACTGACATTTCATTTTGGGCACAGTCCCACTAAGAGCAGGGAGACAAGACGGGACCGCCAACGGATCAGCCACTTACGGCGCTCCTTAAAAAAGGTGGGAAAAAGGTGATTATTGGGAAAGGAGGGAAGAGTAAAAAATATCAGTCTAAGGCTGGACCCTCGGGAGGGGGTCCAGACTGAGTCCAAGGGAAAAAACCCCATTTAGCATAGCACACATAAACATGTTACATATAATCACAACAACTCGCAATAGTACTAAACAATTCCATTAAAAAAAAATTGGTGTCATTATTAACTTTCTGTCCAAGCTTGTATAATCTACTGCCTTGTTCAATTGTAAAAAATATTCTGTGCCTAAAATTCACATTTCTATCACAATGATCATACTGTAAACATGGTAAGCTAACTTCATTAAAATTAATAGTCCTGTCAATAGCATGGAATTACAATTCAAATGTAGTTTTTTTGTAAGCCTTTCAAAAGAATATGAAAAATTAATGAAAATTAATTGAAGCCATCAGACACTTGAAAAGTGGCACATCACATCTCTAATGTAATCATTTGAACTTTTCAACAGAAATAGCACTGCAAAAATATTAAGGACATACTTCTGTATTTTGGTAGTTATGCTGTCAACATTTAACAAGATTTCTTCAACTTGGACTTGAAAGCATAAATAGTATAAACACTTTTAACAGTATAACAGTACTAAACAATTCCAATAGATAACATTGGTGTCATTACCTTTTTGTTTGCTCAATTATTGCCTCCGTAAATAAAACTCCGGCATTTATCACATCCAAAGAATCTGTTTGGGCGACGAAAAACGTTGAAAGTTTTCCACTTGTATCGCTAGCAACGGCATTAGACTTGTGTTTTTTTGTCCCAACGTGGTCTTTTACATCGCTAATTCCTCCGTGTCCGATGGAAAAATCTTGTCTGCACAAGGTGCAATTCGCGTAGTTTTCACCCTTTTTGGAACGGATAATTATTCCCGGATAGGCTTTTGAATATTCTTCACGGAATGACTTCAGTTTTCTTTTCGGTTTAAGACTCGTTTGCGATTTTTCTCCGGCTGATTCCATGATCGTTCGCTCGTTTGGAAACAATGGCAACTGGTGCCTCGTGCTTGGCAGCGGTGCTATAAATAGCCTCGCGCATGGCATTCGGAATGGCTCGATAGGAAGTTACGGGAAGCAGTGTCGATTGTCATTGTTGTTACGAGATTTCGTGAATAAAACTTTAAAAAAAAAATTTTTTTTTTAATTAATGAAAAACCATATTTTTTATCATTGCAACCGTAACCCGGAATAGGTTGATGAAAACCGTACTAATTACGGGAAAACTGGAGTAGTTGGCAGGTATGCGACTTATACTCAGGAGCGACTTATGTGTGAAATGATGAACACATTAGCATAAAATATCAAATAATATTATTGATCTCATTCACGTAAGAGACTAGACGTATAAGATTTCATGGGATTTAGCGATTAGGAGTGACAGATTGTTTGGTAAACGTATAGCATGTTCTATATGTTATAGTTATTTGAATGACTCTTACCATAATATGTTACGTTAACATACCAGTTGGTTATTTATGCCTCATATAACGTACACTTATTCAGCCTGTTGTTCACTATTCTTCATTTATTTTAAATTGCCTTTCAAATGTCTATTCTTGCTGTTGGCTTTATAAACTTCCCCAAGAAATGCGACTTATACTCCAGTGCGACTTATATCATACTTGCCAACCTTGAGACCTCCGATTTCGGGGGGTGGGGGGTGGGGGGCGTGGTCGGGGGTGGGGGCGTGGTTGGGGGCGTGGTTAAGATATATATATATAAAAAATATTTGACTTTCAGTGAATTCTAGCTATATATATATATATATATATATTATTACATATATATATATATATATATATATATATATATATATATATATATATATATATATATATATATAATACATTATTTATTTATATATATATAAATAAATAAAAGAAATACTTGAATTTCAGTGTTCATTTATTTACACATAAACACACACATAACACTCATCTACTCATTGTTGAGTTAAGGGTTGAATTGTCCATCCTTGTTCTATTCTCTGTCACTATTTCAGAACACACACATTATACAAATATACATTATAAAATCAATAAGAAAACGGGAGCTCTAATTTGGGAGTCTGAATTAGGATCAGAAGTTCCTATATAAACATTGCGTACTCAAGTCGCCATTTTGTATTGATTACTGCAGCTGTGCACTGGATTCATTCACAAATACAAACTACAACTCACAAACACTTTAGAGTTAGGCTCCACCATCAGAATGTGTACTTAAACTTATAAAGATCACATGGATATTATTCAGTGAGTTGATTCACCAAAACTAACCTGTTATACAGGAGGAAAAAACACACAGGACGTTTCAATTGTTCACAGACTGGTCGCGCTCATCAGAATGACAAGACACTTCCGGTCTGCAAATCAAATCAAATCAAATCAACTTTATTTATAGAGCACATTTAAAATTTACCACAGGGGTAGCCAAAGTGCTGTACAATGAGCAGATTAAAAGATAAAACGAGTACCAAGCAAACACAACACAACACAAACAGAACACGATAAAAAATAAATAATTAAAATAGAATTAATAAAAACATAAAAACATAAAAACAGGATCACAGCAGGTGTATTATGGGGCGCCATTGCAGGATGGATATCACTCAGTGTTAAAAGCCATGGAATAAAAGTATGTTTTTAAGAGAGATTTAAAAACAGGAAGAGAGGAGGCTTGTCTAACACTCAGGGGTAGGTCGTTCCAGAGCTTGGGAGCAGCAACGGCGAAAGCTCTGTCACCTCTAAGCTTCAGCCTTGTGTCAGGGACCGTCAACAGCAGCTGATCGGCTGATCTTAAGGATCGGGTGGGGCAGTAAGGCTGAAGGAGGTCGGAGAGATAGGTTGGCGCGAGGTTGTTTAGACATTTAAAAACAAATAAAAGGAGTTTAAAATGTATTGGGTAACGCACAGGGAGCCAGTGAAGGGACGCTAAAATAGGGGTGATGTGCTCACGTCTGCGGGTCTGTGTTAGCAGACGAGCAGCAGAGTTCTGCACGAGCTGCAGGCGGGCGAGGGAGGCCTGGCTAATGCCAACATACAAGGCATTACAATAATCAAGACGAGTCGAGATAAAAGCGTGGATTAATTTCTCAAGATCATGTCTTGATAGAAGCGGTTTCACTTTCGCTATTTGGCGTAATTGATAAAAGCTTTTTTGAACGACGCTGCTGATTTGTTTTTCGAATTTAAAATCTGAGTCAAACTTTACCCCCAGGTTTGTGACAGAGTCGCTGAGATACGGGGTCAGAGTGCCGAGGTCAACGTTGGGGGAGGGAGAGCGACTTGGACCGAACAACATAACTTCTGTTTTATCTTCATTTAGGCTCAGGAAGTTAGCTGAAAGCCAGACTTTGATGTCGTGCAGGCAGGTGATAGCATTCAATTGGGAAGAAACACCCTACTGCCCCCTACTGACCAATGTGAATACTGATAAATGTGGAATGACTGTTCCAAAAACGAATTCAAACAATAAAATAAATAAATCAACACAAAAATGTGACACATTATGGGTGGGTCACATATGCATGTACAGTAGATGGCAGTATTGTCCTGTTTAAAAGTGTCACAACATTGCTGTTTACGGCAGACAAACTGCTTTACGGTAGACGAAAACTTGACTGCTGTTGTTGTGTGTTGTTACCGCGCTGGGAGGACGTTAATGAAACTGCCTAACAATAAACACACATAAGAAACCAAGAACTCGCCCTCCATCATTTGCTGTTTAAATTGTGGGAAAGCGGACGTGTGAACAGGCTGTCCTCACTCAGGTCCGCATGGAGCTGGAGGGGGCGTGGCCTCCAGCTCCGTCTGAATTTCGGGAGATTTTTGGGACAAAATTTGTCCCGGGAGGTTTTCGGGAGAGGCGCTGAATTTCGGGAGTCTCCCGGAAAATCCGGGAGGGTTGGCAAGTATGACTTATATATGTTTTTTTCCTTCTTTATTATGCATTTTCGGCCGCTGCGACTTATACTCCGGAGTGACTTATACTCCGAAAAATACGGTAATAGTAAAAGGTAAAACGCTTGACAGACGATGAAGGAAAGCGCTCAGCATTTCCATGCCCTGCAGTGAAGTGCGTCGTTGCTCGGATGACAAAGTACATTTAATGTCTTTCCTTTTTGTGTACTTGTATGTTATTTGAATCAGTGTCCTCTCCAGCGGTGCTCGGAGCGTGCACACTGTGTCCATACGTGAAGGGTTGCGTAAGAGCATGTGTATACAAATTTTGGTGGAAGAATGCGAGCAGTATTTTCACAGGCCTGATTCAGGCGCACTTTGCCTCATTACCTCCGAAAGTCCCACTCAGGATTGTGCAACCGCGCAATACATTAAGCGCTGTCAGCTCCCGTGCTGGGCTGCCAGATTATTTGTATTTATTTGTACACCTCCACAAGGGACAAAGAGTTATGGCGCTGAAAGCCCAGCAGGATAGGTCGGGTGTGAGAACCTGCCAAGGCAGTAAAATAGGAGCACTCTTGCCCGCACAGTGAAGCTGGCTCGCTGCTGGTCATCATGATTGCGTAACTTCTCCAGCTAGCGGACAGTCGCTAAAAGGAAAAAAATAACTCTACGTCCATCAAAGGGGAACTACAAACCCCGTTTCCATATGAGTTGGGAAATTGTGTTAGATGTAAATATAAAACGGAATACAATGATTTTCAAATCCTTTTCAAGCCATATTCAGTTGAATATGCTACAAAGACAACATATTTGATGTTCAAACTCATAAACTTTATTTTTTTCTTGCAAATAATAATTAACTTAGAATTTCATGGCTGCAACACGTGCCAAAGTAGTTGGGAAAGGGCATGTTCACCACTGTGTTACATGGCCTTTCCTTTTAACAACACTCAGTAAACGATTGGGAACTGAGGAAACTAATTGTTGAAGCTTTATTCTTGTTTTATGTAGAGCTTCAGTCGTTCAACAGTCCGGGGTCTCCGCTGTCGTATTTTACGCCTCATAATGCGCCACACATTTTCGATGGTAGACAGGTCTGGACTGCAGGTGGGCCAGGAAAGTACCCGCACTCTTTTTTTACAAAGCCACGCTGTTGTAACACGTGCTGAATGTGGCTTGGCATTGTCTTGCTGAAATAAGCAGGGGCGTCCATGAAAAAGACGGCGCTTAGATGGCAGCATATGTTGTTCCAAAACCTGTATGTACCTTTCAGCATTAATGGTGCCTTCACAGATGTGTAAGTTACCCATGTCTTGGCCACTAATGCACCCCCATACCATCACACATGCTGGCTTTTCAACTTTGCGTCGATAACAGTCTGGATGGTTTGTTTCCCCTTTGGTCCGAATGACACAATGTCAAATATTTCCAAAAACAATTTGAAATGTGGACTCGTCAGACCACAGAACACTTTTCCACTTTGCATGAGTCCATCTTAGATGATCTCGGGCCCAGAGAAGCCGGCGGCGTTTCTGGGTGTTGTTGATAAATGGCTTTGGCTTTGCATAGTAGAGCTTTAACTTGCACTGACAGATGTAGCAACCAACTGTATTTAGTGACAGTGGTTTTCTGAAGTGTTCCTGAGCCCATGTGGTGATATCCTTTAGAGATTGATGTCGGTTTTTGATACAGTGCCGTCTGAGGGATGGAAGGTCACGGTCATTCAATGTTGGTTTCCGGCCATGCCGCTTACGTGGAGTGATTTCTCCACATTCTCTGAACCTTTTGATGATATTATGGAGCGTAGATGTTGAAATCCCTACATTTCTTGCAATGTCACTTTGAGAAACGTTGTTCTTCAACTGTTTGACTATTTGCTCACGCAGTTGTGGACAAAGGGGTGTACCTCGCCCCATCCTTTCTTGTGAAAGACTGAGCATTTTTTGGGAAGCTGTTTTTATACCCAATCATGGCACCCACCTGTTCCCAATTAGCCTGCACACCTGTGGGATGTTCCAAATAAGTGTTTGATGAGCATTCCTCAACTTTATCAGTATTTATTGCCACCTTTCCCAACTTCTTTGTCACGTGTTGCTGCCATCAAATTCTAAAGTTAATGATTATTTGCAAAAAAAAAAAAAAGTTTATGAGTTTGAACATCAAATATGTTGTCTTTGTAGCATATTCAACTGAATATGGATTGAAAAGGATTTGCAAATCATTGTATTCCGTTTATATTTACATCTAACAGATTCCCAACTCATATGGAAACGGGGTTTGTAGATCAAAATTGGACCTGTCAGGTTGGCTCAGTGTTGAAAGCCAACTTTTGTCATCTACGTCAGCTGGCCAAGTCTCAAACCTTCTCTCCAAGCAACAGTTTGAGACAGTACTTCATGTCTTAATCACATCTCGGCTGGATTACTGTAACTTTCTGTATTTTGGAATTCGCCAGTCCTCCCTCTCACGTTTGCTGCTGGTTCAAAATGCAGCTGCCCAACTTTTAACATTTGCCCCTTCTTACCTCTCTGAGCTGCTCCACCTCTACGCCCTAACCCCGTCCCTCAGCTAACCAGCGGCTCCTCCAGGTACCGAAATCAGAGGTTGCAGGTCCTTTTCTGGTCCGGGACCCAAACTCTGGAACGAGAGACAGGCCCCTTCTTTGGGTGCTTTTAAGATTCTTCTTGCAGCTTCTTACTAACTGGCTTTTCACCCAGCATGAGACTTTCAACTCTTTTTAACTTTTGAACTGCCTTTTATCTGATTGATTATTCTTAAGATAAATAGTTTTATCTGATCTTTTTGAATATATTTTAACTTTGTTTAAAAAAAAAAAAAGATGATTTAGTCTGTCTTATGCTGTACTTTTCTGCTTATATACTTTTTTGTGGCGTACTGTCCTTTGTTTTTCAACTGTGGTTGTTTTTAAAGGGCTTTATAAATAAAGTTGGTATCGCAGCCTACTGCAATAACAATATATCCATCCATCCATCCATTTTCTACCGCTTATTCCCTTTGGGGTCACGGGGGGCGCTGGAGCCTATCTCAGCTACAATCGGGCGGAAGGCGGGGTACACCCTGGACAAGTCGCCACCTCATCGCAGGGCCAACACAGATAGACAGACAACATTCACACTCACATTCACACACTAGGGCCAATTTAGTGTTGCCAATCAACCTATCCCCAGATGCATGTCTTTGGAGGTGGGAGGAAGCCGGAGTACCCGGAGGGAACCCACGCAGTCACGGGGAGAACATGCAAACTCCACACAGAAAGATCCCGAGCCCGGGATTGAACCCAAGACTACTCAATCAATCAAAAGTGTGAAGGAAAAAAGACCCTTTTTTATTTCAACCGTACATCCCGTCAAAAGCCTAAAGACTGACTGCACAGTTCCTGTCTTCACAATAAAAGTGCCGCTCCATCGCGCCTGCGCTTTCAAAACAAGAGTCTCCGAAAGCCAGCGCAAAAAGCTAGCAAGCTACGGAGTTTGCCGCCAATGTATTTCTTGTAAAGTGTATAAAAACAAATATGGAAGCTGGACAAATAAGATGCCAAAAACCAACCACTTTCATGTGGTATTAGACAGAAAGGAGGAACTTTTTTTCTCCTCCATTTGAAAACGTGGACGCTATCATCACTACTGTCTGATTACAATCAATGCAAGTCATCAGAATCAGGTAATACACCAACTTATATTCTTGTCTTCATGAAAGAAAGGAATCTGTGTGTGTTAAACATGCATGTATATTCATTAAAACACTATTAACATGTAAACAAAAACGGCAAAATAAATAAATATCAATTATATACTGTATATATATATATATGTGTGTATATATATATATATATATATATATATATATATATGATATGTGTGTGTATGTTACTCATCAGTTACTCAGTACTTGAGTAGTTTTTTCACAACATACTTTTTACTTTTACTCAAGTAAATATTTGGGTGACTACTCCTTACTTTTACTTGAGTAATAAATCTCTAAAGTAACAGTACTCTTACTTGAGTACAATTTCTGGCTACTCTACCCACCTCTGACTATGGAAATGTACAATATAATTCATATAGCAATACAGTCTCACTGCACAGCAGGCCAGCAGTTAGCCGAGTCATTGCGCAATCCATGTTGAGGCACTGAGTGACGTGCCTCGACTGGCTGCTGTTCACCGCACCGTCTCTTCTCAGTATTTGAACGGCAAATGTGAAAATTCAGAGATTTTGAATAAAAATAATCTAAAACTGGTGAAGTTAAATGGAAAATAACTTTATAGTATAATCGCTGCATACATATAACAATTTAATTACATTTTTTCTTTTTACATTTTTTTTCTTTCCATGATTGACTGCACGTCACTGAAGTGTACGTTATATGAGGCATAAATAACCAACTGGTATGTTAACGTAACATATTATGGTAAGAGTCATTCAAATAACTATAACATATAGAACATGCTATACGTTTACCAAACAATCTGTCACTCCTAATCGCTAAATCCCATGAAATCTTATACGTCTAGTCTCTTACGTCAATGAGATCAATAATATTATTTGATATTTTACGCTAATAATAATAACCGGCAATAAATAATTGCCGGTAGTAAGTCGGACATGTTTCCAGTGAGGGTTGGACTCCGCCAAGGCTGCCCTTTGTCACCCATTCTGTTCTGAACTTTATGGACAGAATTTCTAGGCGCAGTCAAGGCTTTGAGGGGATCTGGTTTGGTGGCTGCAGGATTAGGTCTCTGCTTTTTGCAGATGATGTGGTCCTGATGGCTTCATCTGGCCAGGATCTTCAGCTCTCACTGGATCGGTTCGCAGCCGAGTGTGAAGCGACTGGGATGAGAATCAGCACCTCCAAGTCCGAGTCCATGGTTCTTGCCCGGAAAAGGGTGGAGTGCCATCTCCGGGTTGGGGAGGAGATCTTGCCCCAAGTGGAGGAGTTCAAGTACCTCGGAGTCTTGTTCACGAGTGAGGGAAGAGTGGATGGTGAGATCGACAGGCGGATCGGTGCGGCGTCTTCAGTAATGCGGACGCTGTATCGATCCGTTGTGGTGAAGAAGGAGCTGAGCCGGAAGGCAAAGCCCTCAATTTACCGGTCGATCTACGTTCCCATCCTCACCTATGGTCATGAGCTTTGGGTTATGACCGAAAGGACAAGATCACGGGTACAAGCGGCCGAAATGAGTTTCCTCCGCCGGGTGGCGGGGCTCTCCCTTAGAGATAGGGTGAGAAGCTCTGCCATCCGGGGGGAGCTCAAAGTAAAGCCGCTGCTCCTCCACATGGAGAGGAGCCAGATGAGGTGGTTCGGGCATCTGGTCAGGATGCCACCCGAACGCCTCCCTAGGGAGGTGTTTAGGGCACGTCCGACCGGTAGGAGGCCGCGGGGAAGACCCAGGACACGTTGGGAAGACTATGTCTCCCAGCTGGCCTGGGAACGCCTTGGGGTCCCCCGGGAGGAGCTGGACGAAGTGGCTGGGGAGAGGGAAGTCTGGGCTTCCCTGCTTAGGCTGCTGCCCCCGCGACCCGACCTCGGATAAGCGGAAGAAGATGGATGGATGGATGGATTTTACGCTAATGTGTTAATCATTTTACACATAAGTCGCTCCTGAGTATAAGTCGCACCCCCGGCCAAACTATGGAAAAAAACTGCGACTTATAGTCCGAAAAATACGGTACATATGCATTTCACTTATTAACCTGAACTGTCACACGAGTGTCAATAGCAAAGCCTAAAACACATCATTTTGACAACGATCTTACGAAGTCTTGTGGACCGACTCAGTGGCCTAGTGGTTAGAGTGTCCGCCCTGAGATCGGTAGGTTGTGGGTTCAAACCCCGGCCGAGTCATACCAAAGACTATAAAAATGGGACCCATTACCTCCCTGCTTGGCACTCAGCATCAAGGGTTGGAATTGGGGGTTAAATCACCAAAAATGATTCCCGGGCGCGGCCACCGCTGCTGCCCACTGCTCCCCTCACCTCCCAGGGGGTGATCAAGGGTGATGGGTCAAATGCAGAGAATAATTTCGCCACACCTAGTGTGTGTGTGACAATCATTGGTACTTTAACTTTAAGTAATTTTTGTGCGGAATGATCACATGAATAACAACACCTCTTTGACGACGTAAGATGGATAGCCATCATTTTGCGTGTTTGTTTTCTCCCCACACATCCACAGAGACACACTGCAAGGAACTCAGGGGAATGGAATGCCCTCAGGAGCGTAAGCATATGGGAATGAGGGTATTTTTTCCACTAAATCAGGCTGATCTTCCAAACATGCCATTTGAAGCCCTGTTGGCAGGTCATGGCAGTTAATGTACACAACTTAAATGCATACCTGCCAACTACTCCGGTTTTCCCGTAATTAGTACGGTTTTCATCAACCTATTCCGGGTTACGGTTGCAGTGATACAAAATACGGTTTTTCATTAATTAAATTTTTTTTTTTTTTTTAAAGTTTTATTCACGAAATCGCGTAACAACAATGACAATCGACACTGCTTCCCGTAACTTCCTATCGAGCCATTCCGAATGCCATGCGCGAGGCTATTTATAGCACCGCTGCCAAGCACGAGGCACCAGTTGCCATTGTTTCCAAACGAGCGAACGATCATGGAATCAGCCGGAGAAAAATCGCAAACGAGTCTTAAACTGTTGGGTTTCCTCTTTCTTCATTCATCTTCAATGAATACTCCAGTTGTATATATATGAAAGATGATGGTTTATTTTAAGGATGGTTCAGTACAATGCCTCACACCACCGGGAAACAAAACATCGGTAACTGTGGAAAATAGAACACAACTCCATCGAACTTTTCTGTGTGTATCTCATATTCTCTCGCGCGAAGTGAACCGGAAGAGATCACGTGACGATAGCGCGGATGAACCTGCACTACCGTATATAACCTATTGGAGGCGCATAACAACAACAGCAAGCCTTTCTTCTCATGATACACAGAAACAGCATTAATAACAATGAGATCACATTTACTCAACATAAACCGAAAAGAAAACTGCAGTCATTCCGTGAAGAATATTCAAAAGCCTATCCGGGAATAATTATCCGTTCCAAAAAGGGTGAAAACTACGCGAATTGCACCTTGTGCAGACAAGATTTTTCGATCGGACACGGAGGAATTAGCGATGTAAAAGACCACGTTGGGACAAAAAAACACAAGTCTAATGCCGTTGCTAGCGATACAAGTGGAAAACTTTCAACGTTTTTCGTCGCCCAAACAGATTCTTTGGATGTGATAAATGCCGAAGTTTTATTTACGGAGGCAATAATTGAGCAAACAAAAAGGTAATGACACCAATGTTATCTATTGGAATTGTTTAGTACTGTTATACTGTTAAAAGTGTTTATACTATTTATGCTTTCAAGTCCAAGTTGAAGAAATCTTGTTAAATGTTGACAGCATAACTACCAAAATACAGAAGTATGTCCTTAATATTTTTGCAGTGCTATTTCTGTTGAAAAGTTCAAATGATTACATTAGAGATGTGATGTGCCACTTTTCAAGTGTCTGATGGCTTCAATTAATTTTCATGAATTTTTCATATTTTGAATTCTTTTGAAAGGCTTACAAAAAAACTACATTTGAATTGTAATTCCATGCTATTGACAGGACTATTAATTTTAATGAAGTTAGCTTACCATGTTTACAGTATGATAATTGTGATAGAAATGTGAATTTTAGGCACAGAATATTTTTTACAATTGAACAAGGCAGTAGATTATACAAGCTTGGACAGAAAGTTAATAATGACACCAATTTTTTTTTTTAATGGAATTGTTTAGTACTGTTTTACCATTTGTTTACTGTAAAAAGTGTTTATACTTTCAATTAACAAATTGAAGTCTTGTGAAAGGTTGACAGGATAACTGGCATTAACTGTCAAAATAATTTCAAACTATTGAAGTTAGCTTACAGAATAAACATGTCAATCAACCCATATGATTTTTGCTGTCATATTTTTGTTTTGAAAAGTCACTGTGACTGATAGAAAAGTGATGGTTTTAGCAACATTTTAACCTGTCTGAATGCTAATAATCATTTTGCGTCGGGGGGGGGGGGAAGGAACCCCCCACCAGGACTTTGTCCTGGACCCTGGCTACTAGGTTTTTCTGATTTCAAAAGTTGGCAGGTATGTAAATGTCATTGAATTCAATGTGTTTCCCCTATCAGTTTACATGACTTATATATGCAACCTGAGATGTGTTTTCTCCTTGGCCTTCGACTGCTATCATTGATTTAATGTACAGTATTATTTACCTGAATGGAAAAAATTGTCAGGTATTCTTCCACTGCTCTGCGACTTACATTCCTCTTTAGGTCCTGTCTTCTTTTCCTATTGCTGAATGCTGACCTTCCATACTGTCATTGGCTAACATCCCACTTTCTTTTCATGCAGTCAGTGAAGATGGCAATCATCGCGCTGATTGCCATCGCAGTCATCAGTCTCCATGCAGTCATCGGATGGTCTACCTGTCAATCATCACACATCCAGTGATTACCTTCAGAAAGTTGTAAATACAATTTTTGTTTTTAGTTTCAATCAATCAATCAATCTTTATTTATATAGCCCTAAATCACAAGTGTCTCAAAGGGCTGCACAAGCCACAACGACATCCTCGGTACAAAGCCCACATACGGGCAAGGAAAAACTCACCCCAGTGGGACGTCGATGTGAATGACTATGAGAAACCTTGGAGAGGACCGCATATGTGGGTAACCCCCCCCCTCTAGGGGAGACCGAAAGCAATGGATGTCGAGTGGGTCTGACATAATATTGTGAGAGTCCAGTCCATAGTGGATCCAACATAATAGTAAGAGTCCAGTCCATAGTGGGGCCAGCAGGACACCATCCCGAGCGGAGATGGGTCAGCAGCGTAGAGATGTTCCCAGCCGATGCACAGGCGAGCGGTCCACCCCGGGTCCCGACTCTGGACAGCCAGCACTTCATCCATGGCCACCGGACCTGTGCCCCCCCCCCCTCAAGGAAAAGGGGAGCAGAGGAGAAAAGAAAAGAAACGGCAGATCAACTGGTCCAACAGGGGGGCTATTTAAAGGCTAGAGTATACAAATGAGTTTTAAGATGGGACTTAAATGCTTCTACTGAGGTAGCATCTCTAATTGTTACCGGGAGGGCATTCCATAGTACTGGAGCCCCAATAGAAAACGCTCTATAGCCCGCAGACTTTTTTTGGGCTCTGGGAATCACTAATAAGCCGGAGTTCTTTGAACGCAGATTTCTTGCCGGGACATATGGTACAATGCAATCGACAAGATAGGACGGAGCTAGACCGTGTAGTATTTTATACGTAAGTAGTAAAACCTTAAAGTCACATCTTAAGTGCACAGGAAGCCAGTGCAGGTGAGCCAGTATAGGTATATATATATATATGTATATATGTATATAAAGGTATATACAGTATAGGCGTAATATGATCAAACTTTCTTGTTCTTGTCAAAAGTCTAGCAGCCGCATTTTGTACCAACTGTAATTTTTTAATGCTAGACATAGGGAGACCCGAAAATAATACGTTACAGTAGTCGAGACGAGACGTAACGAACGCATGAATAATGATCTCAGCGTCGCTAGTGGATAAAATAGAACGAATTTTAGCGATATTACGGAGATGAAAGAAGGCCGTTTTAGTAACACTCTTAATGTGTGATTCAAACGAGAGAGTTGGGTCGAAGATAATACCCAGATTCTTTACTGATTCGCCTTGTGTAATTGTTTGGTTGTCAAATGTTAAGGTGGTATTATTAAATAAATGTCGGTGTTTAGCAGGACCGATAATCAGCATTTCCGTTTTCTTGGCGTTGAGTTGCAAGAAGTTAGCGGACATCCATTGTTTAATTTCATTAAGACACGCCTCCAGCTGACTACAATCCGGCGTGTTGGTCAGCTTTAGGGGCATGTAGAGTTGGCTGTCATCAGCATAACAATGAAAGCTAACACCGTATTTGCGTATGATGTCGCCTAGCGGCAGCATGTAAATACTAAAGAGTGCAGGGCCAAGAACCGAACCCTGAGGAACTCCGCACGTTACCTTAACATAGTCAGAGGTCACATTATTATGGGAGACGCATTGCATCCTGTCAGTAAGATAAGAGTTAAACCACGACAAGGCTAAGTCTGACATACCAATACGTGTTTTGATACGCTCTAATAAAATATTATGATCGACGGTATCGAAAGCAGCGCTAAGATCAAGAAGCAGCAACATAGATGACGCATCAGAATCCATCGTCAGCAGTAGATCATTAGTCATTTTTGCGAGGGCTGTCTCCGTAGAGTGATTTGCCCTGAAACCGGATTGAAAAGGTTCACAGAGATTGTTAGACACTAAGTGTTCATTTAGCTGCTGTGCGACAATTTTTTCGAGGATTTTCGAGATAAAGGGAAGGTGGGACACCGGTCGGTAGTTTACCATGAGGTCAGGATCAAGGTTAGGTCTTTTGAGCAGAGGATGAATAACCGCTTTCTTGAATGCTAGGGGAACAGTGCCAGAGGAAAGTGATAAATTTATAATATTTAGCACTGATGGACCTAATAATACAAAAAGCTCCTTGATAAGTTTCCCAGGAAGTGGGTCAAGTAAACATGTTGTTTGTTTTATCCCACTTACACGCTGTAATAGTTCCTCTAATGTTATTTCATCAAAAAGAGAGAGACTATTTTGTATTGCAGTATCCGTCGTAGATACAGTTGTATCTGTGTTCATAGAACCCAGTTGTAGCTGGGATGCGTTGTCTTTAATCTCCTTTTTAATGAGTTCAATTTTCTTATTAAAGAAATTCATAAAGTCATCTGCCGAGTGGGTGGAGCTATTGGGAGGAGTCCCTTGTTGGGTTAGCGATGCTACTGTACTAAACAAAAATTTTGGGTCGTTTTTGTTGAGGCGGATGAGATTTGAGTAATATTTAGCTTTAGCTAAGGTAAGCATGCGTTTATACGATATTAAACTATCACTCCATGCTTGATGGAAAACCTCAAGCTTGGTCGCGCGCCATTTGCGTTCCAACTTTCTACATGATAATTTATGAGCTCTGGTTTCTTCTGTAAACCATGGGGTGCGCCTTTTAGGGGCCCTTTTTTGTTTTAGCGGTGCTATACTATCAATGGTTTTGCGCAGGGCATTGTCAAAGTTGTTAGTTAGGTTATCAATAGAGCCGACATAATTTGGGAATGGTGCCATTACCGAAGGCAGTAGGTCAGCAAGAGTCATCGTTGTGGCGGCATTAATGTTGCGGCTGCTATAGCAGTTATTATTATTATTAGTTTGTTGACAATGAGTCAGAACTTCGAATTTTATAAGGTAATGATCGGACATTACTTTAGTATACGGGAGTACCATAACTTTGGAGGTGGTGACACCCCTGACCAGCACTAGATCTATCGTATTGCCGTTGCGATGCGTAGGTTCATTTATTATTTGTGTAAGACCACAGCTATCAATTATAGTCTGGAGCGCCACGCACTGAGGGTCCGATGGGGTATTCATATGGATATTAAAGTCCCCCATTATGATTATATTGTCTGCGTGCGTCACTAGATCAGCAACGAACTCTGAGAATTCATTAATAAAGTCCGAGTAGGGCCCTGGGGGGCGGTAGATAACAGCCATATCGAGAGGCAGCGGTGCGACAGACCTCATAGTAAGCACCTCAAACGATTTGTATTTATTATTTAGGTTAGGGGTAAGGTTAAAGTTTTCATTGTATATTAATGCGACCCCCCCACCCCTTTTAAGGGGACGGGCAATATGCGCATTCGTATAGTTAGGAGGAGATGCCTCATTTAGCGCAAAAAATTCGTCTGGTTTGAGCCAGGTTTCGCTAAGACCAATGACGTTAAGATTGTTGTCTCTAATGACCTCATTAACTAATAACGTTTTGGGAGACAATGATCTTATGTTTAAAAAGCCCATATTATAAGTATTGGGCTGTTTTGACGAGTTTTTGTTTAAATTATCCGTAGTAGAAATATTAATAATGTTGCGTTTATTATACGTAGTGCACTTTAAATAGTTTCGACCATATCTAGGAATTGATACGACGGGAATTTTCAGATTGTTTGCTTGATGCTGCGATCGACTAAACGCATCATGATTTGCCACCTCAGTAGAATGCATATCTACCCCGGACACATTCACAACAGAAAACACATTATGTGAGTTGTGTGTTATTCTAAGAAAATTGCTATGCGTACAGGAATTATCCAGCCTGGCGCTGGCTAGTTCTAGCTTAACTGACTCCTCACCCGGACTAGCAGGCTCTAGTTTAGAAAGAAACATTCGATTGGGAGTCGTTAGTACAAACCCCGTTTCCATATGAGTTGGGAAATTGTGTTGGATCATACTTGCCAACCCTCCCGGATTTTCCGGGAGACTCCCGAAATTCAGCGCCTCTCCTGAAAACCTCCCGGGACAAATTTTCTACCGAAATTCAGGCCGAGCTGGAGGCCACGCCCCCTCCAGCTCCATGCGGACCTGACCTGTTTTCACGTCTGCTTTCCCACAATATAAACAGCGTGCCTGCCCAATCACGTTATAACTGTAGAATGATGGAGGGCGAGTTCTTGGTTTCTTATGTGGGTTTATTGTTAGGCAGTTTCATTAACGTCCTCCCAGTGCGGCAACACATACTTGCCAACCTTGAGACCTCCGATTTCGGGGGGTGGGGGCGTGGTTGGGGGCGTGGTTAAGAGGGGAGGAGTATATTGACAGTTAGAATTCACCAAGTCAAGTATTTCATACATATATATATATATATATATATATATATATATATATATATATATATATATATATATATATATATATATGTATGTGTGGGAAAAAAATCACAAGACTATTTCATCTCTACAGGCCTGTTTCATGAGGGGGGGTTCCCTCAATCATCAGGAGATTTTAATGGGAGCATTCACATACCATGGTTTATATAGGGCACAGAGTGGGTGGGTACAGGCTGGCGTAGGGGCGTGGTGATTGGCTCATGTGTTACCTAGGAGGTGTTTCCGTCTGTGGCGGCATGCTGTTACAATTTCGCTGCGCTTGTTGAGGGATGACAGGTCTGGACGGTAAATAATAAACAGTTTCTCTTTCAAGCATAGGTTGCATCTTTTATTACCACTATTGTAAGGTGTGCTGGATGCAAGAATTTGCCATGTTATTGAATATTCAACATTATTGTCTTTGAGGTCCCAAATGTGTTTGCTGAGTTCTGTGGTATTTCGCAGGTTTTGGTTCCTGAAAGAAGCCTTGTGATTGTTCCATCTGGTTTTGAATTCTCCCTCGGTTAATCCTACATATGTGTCGGATGTGTTAATGTCCTTGCGTGTTACCTTAGATTGGTAGACAACTGATGTTTGTAAGCACCCCCCGTTGAGAGGGCAATCAGGTTTCTTTCGACAGTTACAGCCTTTGTTGGTTTTGGAGTCGCTCTGTCCGGGGGCCGACGGCTCATTTGCAATTGTTTTGTTGTGGTTTGAGATGATTTGTCGTATATTGTTCATACAGCTGTAGCTCAATTTAATGTTGTTCTTGTTGAATACTTTTCTTAGGGTGTTGTCTTTGGGAAAGTGTTTGTCAATCAGATTGAGGAATTTGTGTCCAATGTTAGTTGAGACGTTTTTGCTGTATGGGGGGGTTGTACCAGATGATGTCGTTTCGTTTTCTGTTCTTTTTTGGCTGGTTTCCTGGCGTATATATATATCTACATCCTGAAAATATGCAAACAAAACTGTGTTTAGATAATTGATACTTCAAACTTGCATAAATAAATATTAAGGAATATAACATAACTTGGCTTCTGAGAGTTTCAAAATGTAAGGAATAAAATGCTAAAGTTGTTGATAAACAAGCAATTATTTTAATAATTAAATATGGTCATTTTAAATGAATTATTATGATCATTTAAAATCAATTATTTCAAATATGTTTATTTTAATGTATAATTCTATGGCTGGATGTAATAAGGAGTCAGGAAAAAATACAAATAAAAATACAATTAATTTTGATGTTTTTAGCAAAATGTAAAAAAAAATGTACCGTATTTTCCGCACTATTAGCCGCACCTAAAAACCACAAATTTACTCAAAAGCTGACAGTGCGGCTTATAACCCGGTGCGCTTTATATATGGATTAATATTAAGATTCATTTTCATAAAGTTTCGGTCTCGCAACTACGGTAAACAGCCGCCATCTTTTTTCCCCGTAGAAGAGGAAGTGCTTCTTCTTCTACGCAAGCAACCGCCAAGGTAAGCACCCGCCCCCATAGAACAGGAAGCGCTTCTTCTTCTACTGTAAGCAACCACCCGCCCTTGTAGAAGAAGAAGAAGCGCGCGGATATTACGTTTCATTTCCTTTGTGTGTTTACATCTGTAAAGACCAGAAAATGGCTCCTACTAAGCGACAGGTTTCCGGTTCATGAAAAGACGCAATCTCTCCATCCGCACACGGACTACTATTTCACAGCAACTGCCTAAAGACTTTCAAGAAAAGCTGGCTACTTTCCGTGCATATTGTAAAAACAAGATAGCTGAAAAAAAGATCCGGCCAGAGAACATTATCAACATGGACGAGGTTCCACTGACTTTTGATATTCCTGTGAACCGCACTGTGGATACAACGGGAGCACGTACGGTGAATATTCGCACCACAGGGAATGAGAAGTCATCCTTCACTGTGGTTCTAGCTTGCCATGCTAATGGCCAGAAACTTCCACCCATGGTGATATTCAAAAGGAAGACCTTGCCAAAAGAGACCTTTCCAGCCGGCGTCATCATAAAAGCTAACTCGAAGGGATGGATGAAGAAAAGATGAGCGAGTGGTTAAGGGAAGTTTACGCGAAGAGGCCGGGTGGCTTTTTTCACGCAGCTCCGTCCATGTTGATATACGACTCCATGCGCGCCCACATCACGCTGGTTTTTAATATATTATTAAAGTTTGACTGACCTATCTGACTGTTTTTTTGACATTCCTTTAGCGCAGTTAGATGCGGCTTATAACCCAGGGCGGCTTATGGTGCGGAAAATACGATATTTAGTTTTTTTTGTTTTTTCAATTAATAAATATATTTATTTTTAGGTAAGATAAACATAATAATACAATTGATCTCTAGTCTGGATGATTTAGTTCTTGTCACCCTGTTGTCCTCCCGTCATGAAAAAAGGCTGTCCTCACTCAGGTCCGCATGGAGCTGGAGGGGGCGTGGCTTCCAGCTCCGGCTGAAAATCGGGAGATTTTCGGGAGAATATTTGTCCCGGGAGGTTTTCGGGAGAGGCGCTGAATTTCGGGAGTCTCCCGGAAAATCCGGGAGGGTTGGCAAGTATGCGGTAACAACACACAACAACAGCAGTCACGTTTTCGTCTACCGTAAAGCAGTTCGTCTGCCGTAAACAGCAATGTTGTGACACTCTTAAACAGGACAATACTGCCATCTACTGTACATGCATATGTGACAATAACATCTAGGGCTTTTAGAGAGTGCAGTGCACAACTGCGCACACAACAAGGAGACGAAGCAGAAGAACGAGGAAGATACAGCCGTGGCGACGCCGACGACGAGTAAGATGAAGAAATACGCATGTAAGTTCCAAGCCGCAGGTGCGATTGCACCTGGATAGCCTCCGGGAAGAAGTAGTGGACTACCAAGTGCTTGGCAGTGAAGATCTTCCTCAGGAAGCAAAGATTGACCGGTTTTGGGCCATGCCAGGGAGAGATGGAAGATTCCAGACTCTAGTGCATTTGGTGAAAGCACTTTTGTGCGTGCCACACAGCAATGCATCATCAGAGTTCAGCACGGTTAGAAACATAGTGACAGAGAATAGAACAAGGATGGACAATTCAACCCTTAACTCAACAATGAGTAGATGAGTGTTATGTGTGTGTATATGTGTAAATAAATGAACTCTGAAATTCAAGTACCGTATTTTCCGCACCATAAGGTGTGGGTTAAAAGCCGCGCCTTCAATGAACGGCATATTTCAAAACTTTGTCCACCTATAAGCCGCCCCGTGTTATAAGCCGCATCTAACTGCGCTAAAGGAATGTCAAAAAAACAGTCAGATAGGTCAGTCAAACTTTAATAATATATTAAAAACCAGCGTTCTAACAACTCTGTTCACTCCCAAAATGTACGCAAATGTGCAATCACAAACATACGTATATCAACATGGACAGAGCTGCGTGAAAAAAGCCACCCGGCCTCTTCGCGTAAACTTAAACTTACCTTAACCACTCGCTCATCTTTTCTTCATCCATCCCTTCGAGTTAGCTTTTATGATGACGCCGGCTGGAAAGGTCTCTTTTGGCAAGGTCTTCCTTTTGAATATCACCATGGGTGGAAGTTTCTGGCCATTAGCATGGCAAGCTAGAACCACAGTGAAGGATGACTTCTCATTCCCTGTGGTGCGAATATTCACCGTACGTGCTCCCGTTGTATCCACAGTGCGGTTCACAGGAATATCAGTTGCTGTGAAATAGTAATCCGTGTGCGGATGGAGAGATTGCGTCTTTTCATGAACCGGATCCCTGTCGCTTAGTAGGAGCCATTTTGTGGTCTTTACAGATGTAAACACACAAAGGAAATGAAACGTACGGTGATATCCGCGCGCTTTTTCTTCTTCTACGCGGGCGGGTGGTTGCTTACAGTAGAAGAAGAAGCGCTTCCTGTTCTACCGGGAAAAAAGATGGCGGCTGTTTACCGAAGTTGCGAGACCGAAACTTTATGAAAATGAATCTTAATATTAATCCATATATAAAGCGCACCGGGTTATAAGGCGCACTGTCAGCTTTTGAGAAAATTTGTGGTTTTTAGGTGCGCCTTATAGTGCGGAAAATACGGTAAATATAAACGGAATACAATGATTTGCAAATCATTTTCAAGCCATATTCAGTTGAATATGCTACAAAGACAACATATTTGATGTTCAAACTCATAAACATTTTTTTTTGTTGCAAATAATCATTAACTTTAGAATTTGATGGCAGCAACACGTGACAAAGAAGTTGGGAAAGGTGGCAATAAATACTGATAAAGTTGAGGAATGCTCATCAAACACTTATTTGGAACATCCCACAGGTGTGCAGGCTAATTGGGAACAGGTGGGTGCCATGATTGGGTATAAAAACAGCTTCCCAAAAAATGCTCAGTCTTTCACAAGAAAGGATGGGGCGAGGTACACCCCTTTGTCCACAACTGCGTGAGCAAATAGTCAAACAGTTTAAGAACAACGTTTCTCAAAGTGCAATTGCAAGAAATTTCGGGATTTCAACATCTACGCTCCATAATATCATCAAAAGGTTCAGAGAATCTGGAGAAATCACTCCACGTAAGCGGCATGGCCGGAAACCAACATTGAATGACCGTGACCTTCCATCCCTCAGACGGCACTGTATCAAAAACCGACATCAATCTCTAAAGGATATCACCACATGGGCTCAGGAACACTTCAGAAAACCACTGTCACTAAATACAGTTGGTCGCTACATCTGTAAGTGCAAGTTAAAGCTCTACTATGCAAAGCCAAAGCCATTTATCAACAACACCCAGAAACGCCGCCGGCTTCTCTGGGCCCGAGATCATCTAAGATGGACTCATGCAAAGTGGAAAAGTGTTCTGTGGTCTGACGAGTCCACATTTCAAATTGTTTTTGGAAATATTCGACATCGTGTCATCCGGACCAAAGGGGAAGCGAACCATCCAGACTGTTATCAACGCAAAGTTGAAAAGC